>NC_052047.1:34958539-35058539 GCF_903992535.2 Arvicola amphibius | reverse complement strand
GCTGGATTTGGAGCCCAGCTGCAAATGTCACCTCTGAAGATCACACACTTTGTTTTAAAAAGTTCCCTCTGTTTTTCATTATTTTGTTTATTAAGAATAAAAAAATAAATCATAATGAGACCAAAGAAGAAACTGATACCATCTTATATCAATAAACTTGTATTTGATGCTAGGCATGCCTTTTATTTAGGTTGATAAATGAAGGCCTTGGAGAGGTTAATTCGTTCTCATTTACATGATGTCCTGTCTTTGTTTTGTTTTGTTTTTGTTTTGGAGACAGGGTTTCTCTGTACAGCCCTGGCTGTCCTGAAACTCACTCTGTAGACCAGGTTGGCCTCGAACTCAGAGTGATCCACCTGCCTCTGCCTCCAGAGTGCTGGGATTAAGGGCATGCACCACCACTGCCCAGCCTATACACTGTTGTTTTAACTAGCAGGGTTTAGTATCCACACTTAACGCAGACTTGGGCTGTCATCGTCGACTTTGTAGCTGCAGGAGACTCTCATATTACACAGTGTTCTTGGATTTTTATGGCTGTGAAGGCCCTGAGCCCTTTAATAATTTTATCAGGCCTTGTCTTCACTACCTCTCATGAATCTGTTCTGATATACACTGTTTACAAGACATCAGCCTATCACCGAGGAGGCCAGATGAGAGAACAGTTGTTGGTTTCTCAAGGGTCCTCATGAGATTCATTGAGTTACTTTAAGTGATTCCAAGCTTGGATCACAGACGCCTTTCGGTGTGTGCAGTTCCAAAGGTTGAAAGTTGATAATGTTAAGAAGCCATGAGTTTATTAAAAATGTACTTTTACTAGGGTTCTTTCTTGGTTCCTTCAGCTTGCTTCCATTTAAAAACGATTACACATTTATATAAATATTGAAAATGGCTAGCAGGTAAGGTCAAACCCTTGGTATGTTTATTTAATGCTAAGTTTAAAATGTGTGTGGATAAACTCTTCTCTCTTGTTCTTCTCTGCCCTGCATTTGTAGGCATCAGACAGCAAGAAAGTGCTGTTTGTTGTACGGAAGGTATGGCTAGGGGAGCCTATTGACTTTACTGGGCTTACTGACACCTGTGCAGAATCAGATTCGTAAAGCAGGAAAAGGGCTTAGAAAGCTTGCTGCTCTGGGGGCTGGAGAGATGGCTCAGCAGTTAAGAGCGTGGGCTGCTCTTTCAGAGGCTCCAAGTTCAATTCCCAGAACCCACATGACAGTTCACAACTGTCTGTCCTTCAGTTCCAGGGCATCTGAAACCTCCACACCAATGCACATAAAATAAAGTAAAACAAACTATATATACAATTTTGCTGCTATGATCCTAGATGATTGGGAACTGGAGAGTGAGCCTCAAAAGTTGGACCCACTTGCCCCAGGCAAGGTTTGGGAAGCGACCAAATCCTTAGCCACAATTTTATATATTCTTATAGGAGAGACCAGGTCTCCATTCTGTTTTTATCCATGATTTACATGATTTACATCTCCTTACAAGAGAGACCAGGTCTCCATTCTGCTCTTATCCATGATTAATTATGCTGAATAAGTGCTTTGTTTACTCCTGTCAGTTAATTGAACAGTTGGCTGTGATTGTCACTGAAGGATGGGCCTCTTTGTCCATGTACAAACATGGGCTTCATGTGTTAAAGACTTCGTGCCCCAAATGGCACTATACATAGGTGGCAGAACATTTGAGAACCAGGGCCTAGTTGCAGAACATTCAGAGGTTATTGGGCCCTACCCAGACTCTGGCGCTATGCTTTTAGACTTTGTCGCCTCCAGAACTGTAAGCCAAATAAGTCTCTACTCTTCATATATCACAAAGCCATGGTCTTTTGTTATAGAAACCCGACTGAAATATTCTTCATGATCATAAGCAGTGGGGTTAGAAGCCCAAGTCTCCTCACCATGTGTCCACCTAACTGAGGAATGAGACTCTGGTCTCCCCTCCCTTTAGACATCTGAAGCTGCAGCAGTAAATCTCATGCCTTGATGGCACCTTCTTGCTCTTGACGTACTCTGTGTGGACTGGGGTGAGGTAAAGAGAAACAGTATGTAATAGGGCCATTCAGAAAACACCCCTTAACACGTCTTGTAAAACCTGGAGCAAGATAACTGACCCTACGTGACTGTATATACAGAATGTCACATTTGATTCTAATTGGGTTATAACCGTCTTCCTAGGAAAGTGTCTTTACTTTTTCCCATTTTTGTTGCTGTGATAAAATGTCCTGAAGTCAGACTTTTTCTTTCCTGCCTACCAGTTCCCAAATAACCAACATGGAGACTCAATATTAATTATAAATGCTTAGCCAATAGCTCAGGCTTCTTACTAACTAGCTCTTACTACTTAAATAAACCCACATTAAATTAATCTACATTTTGTCACATGGCAAAAGTTCATCTTGCACCTCTTATTTCCTCTCTGTGTCTGACTGGCAACTTCTCTGACTCCACTCTTCTTCCCAGTGTCCTTAGTCTAGTTTTCTCAGCTAACCTTATCCTGTCCAGTCAGTATTGGCCAGTCAGCTTCTTCATTAAATCAATCACAGCATAATTTACACAGTGTAGAGAACTATTCCTCAATTTATGCTGACAAAAGAAACCCAGGGGAGAAAGGGTTTCTTTGGCTCATAATTCCGGATTATAGTCCATCATTGTGGAGTAGCTGGGGTGGTGGGATTTGAAGTTGATAGTCACATCCAGAGTCAGGAACAGAGAAAGGAGGAACACATGCATGTCCATGCTTGGCTTGGCTTCTTCACTCTCATTTAGTCTAGGATCCTAAGCCTAGAGCATGGTGTTGCCCATAGGGGACAGATTTTTCCCACATCAAATTATAGCTAAGACAATCCCTTCTCAGACATTCCCACAGGCCAATCCCAAGACACTCTTCCCAGGCAATGTTAGATTGTGTCAAGGTGGCAATGAAAACTAACTACCACAAAGAGTATGCAAGGATCTGTGCAGATTTTCATATAGACTTCAGGCATGCATTCTGATTTTTTTTTTGTTTTTTCGAGACAGGGTTTCCCTGTAGTTTCTAGAGCCTGTCCTGGAGCTAGCTCTTGTAGACCAGGCTGGCCTCGAACTCAGAGATCCGCCTGCCTCTGCCTCCCGAGTGCTGGGATTAAAGGTGTGCGCCACCACCGCCCGGCTATGCATTCTGATTTTATTCTTAGAGCAAAACCACCTGTGTTTAAACCATAAGAGCTAAAATAACATATTTTTACTCAGGTAAAAAATGCACACAGTGTAACACAGTGTGCATTAGATGTAGGACAGTAAGGGTCTTGTAAGGGCAGTGTGAGGTGATGCATTTCATCAAGGTTTTCTCCTCCAAGACTTTATTTCTCTTTAAAATATGCTTGTGACCTTTAATACAGCTCCTGTGGATTTGGCTCCCCTTTAGTAAAAAAAAAAAAGTTATGTGTCCAGCTCTTTCTTCTTGGTGGTGTCTATGAATGACTATTTAATTCTTACAAAAATAATGGGAAAATCACTTATTATGAGCAATTTATCCATGAGAAAATGTGGCACACAGAGATACACTCTACCAGTCACCAAGGAGTGTGCCAGCAGCAAGTGCCTAAAGATGCAACTGAGTATATCTTTAGAATCTCTCTGTGATAGTTAATATTTTTGTGTGTCTACTTGACTGGAACATGGGTTGCCTATTTTATGACTGTTCTGAAAAGATTAGCATCTCAATTGCTGGAATAAATGGAACATATTGTTCTTTCCCAGGTGGGTGTGTGTCAACCAGTCCATGGAGGACCCATCGAGAACAAAAAACCGAAAGAGCAAGAGAGAGGAAGGCTCTGCCCTCCTAGCATTTATGTAGACCTCGGATATACATCCTACTTTTATTTTCATTGGAAATCCACCCACCCATACATGAACTTTCCTGCTTGAGCTGACACTTTACTCTTTGCTTGCCCTTGAACTAGGACTTCAACCACTGGGTCTTCTTGGTTTTAGGTTTTCAGACTCAGACTGGACCACACTATGAGATTGTATGGGATTCCTGATTGTGGACAGCAGAGCCTTGACAGCCTCCATAATTACATATGTCAACTCTTCATTAATATATGCGTCTTTATTCGGGGTTGTCTATAGGGAGCCCTGACAGACACAGTGTGCCAATCACCAAGACAGCTCTGAGGTATCTGTGGCAAACTGAACATCTTTAGGTGTTTGACAACACCAAATTTTTCCAAGAGGCAGAGAAAGTGCTGAGATTAAGAACATGGTTTCTAGGTGGGGATGGTGGCATGCTCCTTTAATCCCAGCACTTGGGAGGCACAGGCAGGCAGATCTCTGTGAGTTTGAGGCCAGTCTGGTCTACAGAATGAGATCTAAGACAGCCAGGGCTACACAGTGAAGCTCTGTCTCAGGAAAAAAAAAATAAATTCTAGAACCAGACTCTGGATGGCTTCAAATCCTAGCTCACCTTTAACTAGTTGAAGGGTTATGTCAGACCGAGGTTCCTGTTCTTGTTTTAGTAAGCAACATTGAGTCTAAAAGGCTGTTGGCAGAGGCGGAGAGGTGCCATTTTTACAGCCGCATTGTCAAATAGTGCAGCAAGGGATCTGTGATATAATTCTGTCTATATGTGTCTGTGTGGCGCTGGGGGATGGAGCGCAGGCCTCTGACATGCTAGACAACTGCTTGACCGCTGAGTATATCCCCAGCCCCTGAGAGATAATTTTAAAAACATTTTAATAATCATATCCCTAAAAAAAGAAAGAAAATTGTCTTTTACTTAACCTGAGATATTCAACATAATACTATTGCAATGTATAATTGATCTAAAGTTATGAGATACTTTGAGGTTTTTGCTTGTTATCTTGTCTTCACCGAAGCCTTCAGAACTGGGTATCCGTTCTCAACTGACAATATCTAGCGCTGAGCTGCTCTTGTGTTGTGCGCTGCAGAGCCACCGTGGCTGACGCCTCCTGAGCAGAGGCACGAGAGGGTTATTTATTAGTTTACCTTTCAAATAGTTCTCAAAGCACCCACGTCTCTCCTTTCCCACAGCCACACTTTATATTAGTTCATCTTGTCCTGCAGAGATGAATTGGTTCCCTTAGACACAATCTCTCCCATCTATTCCTCATACTGAATTCCAAGAAATCCTTTAGAAACACGTACTTGATTAGGTGCTGTGTGGGTGATCCCAAGACTCCCCTGTGCAAATGTTCTATATCTGTGCTCCACTACTAACCTTTGTCAAGTTCCAGTCCCCTTCTTCCATCCTTGGATGTACCCCATTTCTGCATACCTATCCCAACAGACGTGTCCTAGCAGTCTTCAGTTTCTGTCACATGACTGTCAACATGTGGTCCTATGTCATTGTCTATGTTCGGAATGTTGCTTCCAAGTGGGATCAATTAATTAGCCTATCTCCTGATCCTAAGAGACTATCAGTTCTTTTAGTCTATATTTGGTTTTGTTTATCATTTTATCCCCTGCCCCGAGCCCTATGCCTGGCACCTGCAAGCATGCACTGAAATAATTTGGGTAAACTAACTGAAATGAGTAAATATGTAACTGTCACACAAGACAAAGCCTTACAGAAGCAGGATGAAGGGGGTTTTAAGATGAAGGGGAAATGCCGCAGTGTCCGTGTTTAGGTAAATTTGAATTCTTAAAGGGTAAGAACAGAGAGATCCTGGAATGGAATAATGTACCATGTAATAGGATTCTGAAAACTTCACAAACATGGAAATGTGAGCATTTAGAGTCACAAGACAAAAGAACAAACAGACTAAAGGCCTCAGACCCCACACACATCAAAAGGGATGGGAAGCAGAGCAGGCTGTTGTGAGCCAGATTCTGCTTTTCATGCTCCTGAAATATTTAAGTATGAAGTGGGCATGAGCAAGAATGAATGGTAAAGAAGCTTGGTGCCAGGTTTTCTGTGCTAGTTTGCTTTAAAATATTTTATGTTCTTTCTTTATTTAGCAGGGGAAATTCTCGTATATCAGCAATCGGTAACGAAATGAAGTTAGCCTGTGAATCAGCATATATATTTGGCTTCTATCTGCTCTGTGCTAGGAGCATTGTGTTAAACAAGAGGGTTGTGGGGTCTGCCTGTGTAGATGGATGGAAGGGTGCCATTGAGCTCTTCTTTCTTCCCTCCTAGTTCTATGTCACTGGAGCTCAGACACAAAGACCTGCGTGAATATTAAAGTACAATGTTGGGACATGTAAGATAAGTGACCTGGAAGGCAGGTCCATGAATCTCTCTAATCATGTAATCTTGGCAATATAGGAACTCCTTCCCTCTTAAAGAGACAGGTGGTGATTTGGAGAAGAACCTGAGAATAGTTCTCCAGGATCGTTTCCTCCAGCTGAGAGGAACTGAGGACTGCTTCTGCCTAAGGAAAGGAGAAACAGAGATGAGAACATGCACTCCGTGCTAGCACGCAGCTATTGGTCTCCTCAGCTAAGTAGAGAGACCAGTAGAGGAAGAGAGAGTGTGAGAGAGAGATGGCCCAGCCTCCTTGGGAGGCTGCAGCAGGAGAGCCATTTTGTAGCCAGGGCTACAAAGTGAGTTCAAGGCTAGCCTGGAACGCTAAGTGAAATCCTGTCTTAAGAGCGAAAGCAGGGCTGGCGAGATTGCTCAGTGGGTAAAGCCCTTGCCTCCGAGCCTAACAACCTTAGTCCCATCCCTGGAGCCCACACAGTAGAAGGAGAGAACCTGCTCCCTTAAGTTGTCCTCTGACCCCCATATGTGCATCGTGGCATGCACCCCTTCTCCCCAAAATTAAATATAAAAAACAATTTTTAAAGCAAAAAGAGAGCTCAGGGGTAGAACAATTGCTTCCCATGCACACGTTGCTGGGTTTGAACCTCAGCAGTACACAGAAATGGCGGGACACTGTGCATGCGGCTCAGCTGGTAAAGGGCCAGCTGGCATGCATAAGGCCTTGAGCTCAAACCAAGCACCACATAAACCATGTATTATGGCACGCTCAAGAGTTCATGATCAACCTGTACTATAAAGACTCCACCATATAGCTGGATAGATGAATCTCTTTCTCTCTCTCTCTCTCTCTCTCTCTCTCTCTCTCTCTCTCTCTCTCTCACACACACACACACACACACACACACACGCACACGCACACGCGCACACACAAACACATACACTAATGGTGAATTCCATTCTGTATGAGCTAAATTATTCCACTATAATGCCAATCACAAAATCTCAGGGAGATTACTTATGAAAGTTAGTTCACTTCCCAGCTTCTGCCTTGTGTGACATGCACTTGGAAGCAATACTCCAAGCAATGTCGGAATATCATGGCTAGATCATCTCAACTGGAGCTCCAGATTGTCAGGGAAAGGGCAGTCCCTGGCACTAGTCGCCTTGGCTGGAAAGTGACATATATTATTCCTGTTCCTAGCCTATTGTGTAGGTCGTATCATGTGAGTCTGCCTAGCTGCAAGAGGGATGGGAACACAGTCTTCTGCATGCCCAGGAAACAAAGGAGATGGGTTTGTGAGCCTCAGGCATACCCAGCACGCAGATGGTACGTTTTCAGACCTGTGAGATACCCAAGGAGAAACGCCCCACAGGCAATTGGAACGGGTCTGGTACAAAACATGTCAAACTCGACTCTGCAAAAACTCATCTGGTGAAAATGGTTAAAAATTAGCTTCAATTCTCAGATTCTAATTTAGAATTTGCTAAATTCTAATTTAGCAAGCCTGGAGTCAGGCTCCAGGCAGTAAACCCTGGACTCTGTAGAGATCATAATTTCATAAACACTCATCTATAAAGTTCAGCGTGTGTAGATGGCACTTGCTGTCCATTGATACAAAGAACAGAAGGGAGAGTGAGAACCAAATGAAGCAGCCTGGAATCTTGGGAGCTACAGGGAGAGGGGCTGTTCTGAGAAGGGTATGGCTAGCTTGTTCATGGCAAATGCTGCTGAGAGCTTGTGTAGAAGGACTGGTAGGGACTCACTGTCTGCATGGACAAGGTTACTTTGGCCAGGGTTGGAGCTCACACCCACCCATGTTCTGAAGAGTGGCAGGGATAAACACGCAGCGTAGATCATTCTTTGAGGAGGTTTGTCTACAGAGAAGAGCAGAGGGCTTGGAAGATAGCGCAGTGGAGGATCATTTGTCTTGTAGTGTGCAAGGCCCGGGCTTTGACCCTCAGCACTGGAAAAAGCCAGGGAAGAGAAGAGAGGGAGAGCAGAGGAAGTGGAGGAGCCTGGAGGAGGCTGGGAAGGGAGTATTGGAGTATTAAATATAGGTGAGACTCAAGAATGGTTAAACAAAAATGGAAAGGAAAAGATGAAGAAAGAGACCCATGATGATTACCGGATCTGTTGATGGGAGGAGACATTTAGAAGGATCTGTCCTAGCTTGATGGGACACTCACCTTAATGGGGAGGAGAGGGAAAAGGGAAGTGTAGGCTAATTGCGACTTTGGCTGTTGAGTCTGTTTCACACACACACACACACACACACACACACACCCTGCTTTCATTGCGAATGCATGGCTTCCCAGCTGTCTTCGGCAGGTCTACCAGTGCTGTGATGAAACACCATGGGGAAAGAAGGGTTTGCTCAGTGTGCACCTTCCGTCTTCACATGTTGATGGAGAGAGGGCGTGCTCTTCGTCCCGGCCGCAAGGCTAGCTTACACCCGAAATAACCATACAGAAACTGTATTAATTAAAACACTGCTTGGCCGTTAGCTCTAACTTCTTATTGGCTAACTCTAATATATGAGTTTAACCCATTCCTATCAATCTGTGTATCACCACAAGGTCGTGGCCTACCAGAAATGTTTTTAGCACATCTATCTCCGGCTGCGGATCCATGGTGTCTCTCTCTCTCTGCCCTTCTTCCCAGCGTTCAGTTCTGTCTTCTCCATCTACCTAAGTTCTGCCCTAACAGATCCAAAGCAGTTTCTTTATTCATTAACCAATGAAAGCAACACATGAAGAGAAGAACCTTCTACACCACAGTTCATCATCCCAGGAAGTCAGGACAGGAACACAAGCAGGGCAGGGACCCGGGGGCAGGAGCTAACGCAGAGGCTGCTTGCTGGCTTTCTCCTCATGGCTTTCTCCTTTTGGCTTTCTCCTCATGGCTTGCTCAGCCTGCTTTCATATAGAACCCAGGCCCACCAGCCAACGTATTGCACCACCCACTCACTATGGGGTTGGCCCTTCCCCATCAATCGCTAATTTAAAAACATTCCTCCTCCTCCTCTGACAACTCTAGCTTGTGTCCAGTTGACAGAAAACTAGCCAGTGCACCAAGAAAGGGCAAGTATTTGGCAGTGGTCACAGCTGTCTTCTTTCCTGTTAAATCCCAACTGGCAGATAGCAGACAATCCATGTAAGCAGACAATCTCCAAAACAGATAGTCATTGGATGTGCAAGGGAAGGCACAGGGTGAAGGATGTTGAGGTGCCGCTGGGATTGTGCCAGTCTGGGTCTGTGCAGGAGTGAGTGCTCACCCTGCCCATCCACAGAGACTCATCAGGAGGCAGCAAAGCGCATGGATTTGTGCTTCAGGGCACAGCTGATTGCATTATAAGGTGATGGCTGTAGTCAGCGTCCCTGGTACCATCAGGTGTAGCTGTTTGTAGTTAAAAGTTGTTTGAAGTTCAAAATTAATTATAAAACTCTGATTTGTTCAAAACGAGCCCAGGAGCTGGTAGAGGAAGAACCTTTTCAAGTGACTATCAAAAGGAGGAGATCTTCCCGGGGAGTATCATGTATAAGTTTTTGTTCCCAGATTGGCAAGATAACTTTACTTATCATGAGCAATCTTTGATTTCCTCAGCCCCGGTCACTCTGGAGAGTGTTGTACTGTGTTTGGGTCTGTGTGCCATGCTTGCTCATAGCTAGACAACAGACATTTGTGAACCATTTCTATGAAGAGTTCTGTGGGCTCCCCAGTCCAGCATGGTGAGGCTACTCTTAAACGAGCCTGTTTGTGTTACTTTTATTGCAGTGTAGTGAATTACCATAAGCATAGTGGTAATTTACCATTTTATAGTTTCTGTGGGTCGAGAGTCAGCTCAGCTGGGTCCTCTGCCCAGAGTCTCGTAGGCTGAGCTCATGATGTCGAGAAGGACTTCCGTTTCAGGTGGGACCACCCATCATCTTCCAGGCTCCAGGGTTTACCGGCCCATTTTGTTACTGCACAATCCTTGGCAGCTTGCTTTAAGGCTCTTAGAAGTGTTCATCTCAGCGGGCCCTCAGAGAGGCTTTAAGCTTCTTTAAGGGCTCTCTGGAACAGGCCAGTCTCGCCCAGCGTCATCTTCCATTCATTGGCTATGTCCAACTTGGCTATTAAGGATTTCTTTTTTTTGTTATCTCTTCTTTTATTTAAGATTTATTTATTTATTATGTATACAACATTCTTTCCATGTATGCTTGCATGCCAGAAGAGGGCACCAGATCTCATTACAGATGGCTGTAAGCCACCATGTAGTTGCTGCGAATTGAACTCAGGACCTCTGGAAGAGCAGTCAGTGCTCTTAACCTCTGAGCCGTCTTTCCAGCCCCCAGCTATTAAGGATTTCATCTGACAAGTCCATCCATCTTCTCTGTATGGTCCTGTAGTGTCGGGAGTGACTGCCGTCGGGTCACACCTGTGCTTTAGGAGAGGTGAGCTGTAGAGAATATGCACAGCAGGAGATGTGAGTATGGTTCTAGAACTCTCTGTCCTGCATCCGAGTTCCAGTCAAGCAAGATGTGGATAAAATGTGACTAGCAGAATATTTTCACCTGCTGTTCAAGTGTTATTATTCTCTTATTTTGCCAAACGTTTAATTAAAAATCAGTCTTAATTTGTGGGCTACCAAAATACCCAAACACCCCCAAACAAACAAGCAGAAAATAACAGGCATTTAGCTGTGTTTGGCCATAGGCTGCTGTTTGCTTCCCACTTTCATACAAACTGGAGAAGACAAGAGGCCTTAGGAAATGGTTCCCAGAACTTGGTGTTAGACGCAGTTTGCATGATTGCTGCATGGGAGCGATGCTGGAGCTGAAGGGTGACTGCAGTGGGGCAGAAGGCACTGGGGCCTGCACTCAAGTCCTGCTGAACCATGAGAGTGTTAACTCTGAACACAGACCCAGGTCACCAGGGCTACCTCCCACATAAAGACAAGGGAGCTGTCCTCATTACCCATATGCCACCCCAAGGGTCTAAATAAATCCTCCGTGGGGCTACTGAGACTTTATATAGTCAATCAAAGTGTAGCTTGCTCTTCTGTTTTACAAAGCATGTGATCCTGCTGAAATGGCATTCTGGAGGAAAATTATTGCTTTTCATATCCTAAAGCACAACCATAATTTCAGACTTGGGCTGCACATCCAGGCTAATTTTGATATTGTTTAAATCCAAATTCTCATCATCACAAACAAAAGAGACTAACAACTTCTAGTCCACTGCTGCAGCTCATGCTGTAATCCCAGCATTCAAGAGGCTGAGGCAGGAGGATCACTACCAGGTCACAAATAGTTTGAACTACATAGTGAATTCAAGGCTACCCAGGACTACATCATAAGACCCTGTCTCAAAAAAGTAAACAAACAAAATACAAAACAAACAAATACAGAAGAAAACTTGGAAAAGCATCATTTCAGAATCTCAAGAAAATCATATAGTATTTTACATAACTTGTGATGTTGGATACACTTGTCTAGCTATAAATGGACTTTAAAAATGTTTAAATGGCCAGGCGATGGTGGCACATGCCTTTAATCTCAGCACTCCGGAGGCAGAGGCAGGTGAATCTCTGCGAGTTCAAGGCCCAGCTTGGTCTACAGGGCTAGTTCCAGAAAAGACTCCAAAGCTATACAGAGAAACCCTGTCTCAAAATCCCCCACCCCTAAAATTTTAAATGGTGCCTACCGCATTAGACATTGTGAAAGTCTTATTTAGTCCACACGATAATACTGGGTGTATTATCCACCCATGAAAAAGGAGCTGAGGCACAGGGCACAGAAAGTAACTGGGCTAGTGTCTCCTATCCAGTCAATGGTCAGAACTGAGGCTGAGGTGGGGTTTTTTTGAGACAGGGTTTCTCTGTGTATCCATGTCTGTCCTGAAACTTGCTCTGTAGACTGGGCTGGTCCAGAACTCACAGAGATCCAGCTGCCTCTTTCTTCCAAGTGCTGGGATCCACCTCTCCAGTATTTCATGACAATGATGACAATGATGATCACGATGAAGACAGGGACAATGACAAATTCCCTCTTGACTACCGCCGATCTAATTCACTGTGCACAAAGAGTTAGGAAGAAAGCACTGAGTCCAGAAAGAGACCTGCTTCTGAGTGATGGAGGTGACCAGCTAAATGACTGTCTTTCCTCCCGTCTAAGCCTCAGCGGGCTTGGTGATCCTTGTCGGCAGGTCGCCCGATATTTCGATGCCATCTTTGAGATTCTTTTCCAATAACAGTGAATCGTGGTAAGGATCAGACCCGTGGTACACATTCGCAATGGTCCTATTAATAATTCAACAGATCTTTTCAACTGATAGAAGTTGTTATTGTAAAATTATTCACAATTTGTTACATTTCTATAATATGAGAGAAGACAGTGAGATAATCGTGCGGTTTTTATCAAAGACAGATTTGGTCCCTATTCAGACATAGATTTCTGATACAGATGCCTGTTCTCTGAAGAATACTAATGTTTCCACATCACATGCTGAGTTTTTATCAGTGGGAAAGTTCCGTTGTCAAGACATTTTCCAAAGACACGAAAATCAAAACAATGCCCACTGCAATTTTCCGTGCCACTTTTTCTAAACTGAAGGAGCAGAGTATTTCTCCATGTGAATCTTTGCATTTTAATCAGAATTGAAGAAAACAATAAAAAATGTGAAATATCTAATTATAAAAATAACTGACTATGGGGAGCAGATCGCTAACAATGTTAACTCTCCATGGCGATGAGGAAGTCAGTGAAAGGAGTAGAGGGTGGGGATGTGATCGCCCGACTTCAGAAGGAATACACTGAAACGCCATTAGCAATTTTGATTTATTTGGTTAAGAAGCAACAAATAAAATTTGCACCAGCAATCCATAAAAAGGAAGGATCCAAGGGAGACATAGAATAATTTCTAGCACCTTCTCTTTTCTGATACTGTGAAGACTTTAAAACGTGATGCCTTTGCCATCTTAAATTATTGCCTGAATATCTGCTCACTGTGTAGAAGCAAGAAGCCCCACAAGGGCTCTAAGATATCTTCATGGAAAACCGATATTACACCCGGTGCCACGTGCTTGTCCAGCCGTTCTTGCTAACAACTTTGGGGATTACTGAAGATTCTTTTAGAGACTGTCACTTGATCATCCATATGGGTGACTCCGGATTTCCAGCAGATGTTTGAAAAAAAGGAAATCCTAACTTCGCATGTTGGCTTATGCCAATCAGCCTAAGAGTGGGAGGCCTTGCTGTCTGCCTCAACAGGAACAATGAACAACGGAAAGATGGCGCAAAAGCTACGTTAACTCCGCCGTTATCACTCTGGCAGAATTTTATATTTCTTTACACGCATGCACATCAATAAAAGGTGATAGTTAGATATCTAGCTCACAGAATTTATTATTTATAATTTGGGGGAATCCAAAAAAATGTTCACAAATTGAAATTGCCATTGTCAGAGCCTGACTTCAAGCCAGAAGTCTGGAAACATGGTCCCCGCATGAGTGTTCTGGACCAGAAAGGGTGCCGTGAGCCAAAGAATGAAGCAAGAAAGAGTCACACTGGGTAAAAATGGAAGAAAAATGACATGTGGGTGACTTGAGTATTACTGGGGACTTTTCTGTCCAGAAAAAAGCCATCACAGATAGAAGAAGATCCTGGAACTCGCTCTGTAGACCAGGCTGGCCTTGAACTCACAGAGATCCATCTGCCTCTGCCTCCCGAGTGCTGGGATTAAAGGTGTGTGCTGCACAGATATAAGAAGATTCTTGACAAAGTAGCAATTACTGACTATAGGCAAACTCCACGTACTTGATTCTGAAACCCCTGAGCAGGGCAAAGAGCTGTCAGGTACTGCGGAAATAGCAGGTCGCTTCCATCGTTGCTTGTGTGGTGGGAGTTTCCCGATCGGAACCTATCAAGCTGCATTATGAAGATTGCCGCTGAAATCCAGACGAAGAGGGGCAGATTGCCTGGGTGATTCCAAGGGCTCGAATTGAGTGTCAAGAGAAAGTGGAGACACATTGCAATGCACATGCATTATCATCCGGGCACCCTGTGGTGGGATGATTCATGTGAGGTCTGCATTTGGCATGAAGGGGAGAGCAAATGGTCTCATACAGCTGCAGCTTAGTATTTTGTAACAACTAAAGTTTTTAGCTGGGAGAGTAGAAAACACTTTTGCTTCTTGAAGAAAACGTGAGAATACGGTTCATTCATTCAGCTGACAAATATTTTATTGTTTATTAAAGCCAGGCAACTTTTTGGTCCTTAAAGGATACACTTGTGAACACAAGACAAATCACAGAGCCAAGGTGCAGAAGGACCACACACAGAGAAAAGCATTACTATTTTGCAAAAGCTGGATATATGCAAAAAAAAAAAAAGAGAGAGAGAAAGAAACCTACATTCAATGAGAAAGGCACATCAAATTGTATTGCCACTGTGAAGCAGTATAGGATGTCATGTCGTGTAGCCAAGCTCTATCCAGATCTCTCCTGCATTGTTCAGGTGACACTGACTAATCACCTGCCCTCCTCTTTCTGAATGGAACATTTGACATGGACGCCATTCCCACATTTTGATCACATGGTTCCTTTTTTCTATAGGCAGTAAGACCTTTCTTTTTTTCTTTTCCTTTTTTAAAATCATTTTAAAATGACTTGTTTATTTTTATTTTATGTGCGTTAGTGTTTTGTTTACATGTGCATCTGTGTGAGGGAATAAGGTTCCTCAGAATTGGAGTTACAGCCAGTTGTGAGCCACTGTATGGGCGCTGGAAACCTCTGGAGGTGCAGCCAGTGCTCTTAACTGCTGAGCCATCTCTCCAGCCTCTTAACCACACAATTTTAAAGAAACTTTAGATCATTATATATTGTCCACCAAATTAAACTTGGTTGGCAAAACTGGCTATCCAATACCAAATAGTCATTCATGAAAACATACATACAACTAACATATGGACTGAAAAGGCTGTGTATTCAGGAATATATATGTATAGACATATATGTATGTAATGACAGTTAATGAAAAAAGGATGTCATGAATTTGACAGAGGGCAAAAGGGTTTGGAGGGAGGAAAGGGAAGAGGAAAACTGTGCTATTATAATCTCAAAAAGTAAAAAAATTAAAAATGAATCTTGAAAAGAAAAAAATTAAAAATTAGGCTAGCAGGCCTTTAATTCCAGCACTCCGGAGGCAGAGGTGGGCAGATCTCTGAGTTTGAGGTCCACTAGGGTTACATGGTGAGACATTATCTCTAAAAATCATATCTATAAAATTATGCATTTTAATTAGAAAACAAATATTATTAGTATGATAAAATAAATCACTGCCGATTATGTCTTTTTATTTTCAAGTATATATTCGTTGTGTATGACATGATGTTTTGGCGGATGAATGACACTGAATTGGTTACCAAAAAACAGATAGTTAGCTGTCTACCACCTTGCACCAATGTTTGTGTGCGTGTTGTGCACAACAGTCAAGAGAACAATTGTAGCAAACTGGTATACTTTTGGATTATGACTTGAATATCTTTTATTGTCATAATTACAATCTGCAAAAAAGAGGAATACAAATGCATTTAAAAGTCCATCATGTTAAATTGACTTGCATAGTTTTGTTACAAAATTACCATATTGCATATAGGGACATTGCTTTTGTCACAAGGATTCTTGTTCTTTGGGCATTTTGCCGTCCTGGAGGAGGTAAACTTTCATAGCATATTTTCTGAAGCTCCCAGACCTCTTTAGGACTAGGTGTAGAAAGTATGTTAAGACATGATCCAATATATATTAGCATGCATAAACCATGTTGCTTCATACACAGGTCTACTTGGTGCTTGCGAATAGCCCTCAAACACGGGAATTCTGTAAGTCCTATTTAATGAGCTTCCCATGAAAAAATAAAAATATGTTCTCCGTATTTACAATTGTATCTACTACATTGCTGGCCTGCAGCTAACAGGTTGGTGTGCTTGGCTTGACTAGACACTGCTAAGAACTAAATTTCTACCTGTATTGAACTATTTGATATTTGCAAGAATTTTCCACACACTAGCATCTGCCATCGGGTAGTTTAAATCTGCTCTAAAATTTCAGTTTAAGGATCACCAGTGCTGGTACGACAGGGCATGTTGATAGCGGAGGTTTGTCCTTGATCTGGGACTTTCTTGTCCCAATACTAGGTGAGTCAGCACATTGTGGGATCAAAGATGATTCAAGTAACTTTTCAATTTCCTGTCCGTATTAGTTATCCCTCTTGTTCTATTCAACAAAACAACTGGGGGAAGGAAGGGAGGGAGAGGGGTCGCTTGTTACTGAGTGGGTCCTCCCATCTTAAGCTACCCAATCTAGATCATGAGCATGCGCAGAAGCTTGTTTCTCAGTGCTTCTAGACCCTGTTGGCAACCATTATTAACCATCACACCATCTATTTGTAGCTTCTTAGACTTCAGGCCAAGCACCAAGCACCACTACTAGATTGTTCAGAGCTCTTGGATGTCCATGCATGGCGCCAACTGTTTCGAGACATTCCCTTCTTCAGACCTACTCTGACCAAGAGAGCATCATCACCAATGACCTGGCACCCAGTGTTGACACTGGTCTGTGCAGCAACTGGTACCCTTAAACTCATCTTTTGTGTTACGTATCCGTAAACGGAAAGCAGGGCTTAAATGGGCAATTGGCGGTGGAGGCATGCATGGTGCCAAGGGTCGTAGTTATGTTCTTGATGAAGATGTGTGCAAGCGTGTGAAGCTGTAGGAAAGCTCTTCTTGTCATGGATCATCTCTCTGGAGCTACCCTGATGCCCCTAACCGTTATGCCAAGCTTGCTAGTTCTTTCCCTACAAGGAGTGGGCACTGCCGTACACTTTCTGACTCCAGTCCTTTTCCTTCCAGAATGTATAGCCTGGGCTTTTAACAATACCATACTCAGCCCGGGAACCCAATGAATTCACCTCGGCCTCTGCGTACAACCACAGTAGATGGATCCTAAGTCCTCCATTCTCTTGTATACTGAGGTCAAGCCATCTTTTCTCTCCTTGTTTATGCACACTGTCCTTCTTCTCCTCACTGGGCACTTGAGTTTGCAGGATCCCTTAAGTTATTCCAGGCTTCCTGGTGGATACTCCCACACATCCCTCAAACCTGGATCACCGAGGAAGAGAATGTAAAATCGTCAGAACTCTACCTTCCCAGGGCCTTCCTCGGTGGCTGACTTTCTCCTTATAGTTCCTTCCAACCTACATGTTTGATTTTATTTTCTCTTGCTTTCCAGGCTAAAATGTGATTTTTCAGCTCTGGACGTCTTCCCTTGTTCGTACAGATCTGAAAATCCATGACAATCTCAGTTACTGCATCTGTACCAGGCTTGAAGTTCGGTGCCACCCACCCAAGTGACATTGCATGTTTCCTTTCCCTTTAATTGGGAGATTTCTACAGCTCCTGATCAGATCTTAGATGCCTCAAAGGCACCGTTTACCAAAGGTTTCACCACAATCATGGCAGAACTATATTTTGCAAGGTAACTCAGTATGCTTGTGCACAGATACATGTAATTGAAGTAGATTTGCTGTACTATGTACAAGTTTTGCTATCTGTGGGATGCACTGGATAGTTTCTTCACAAATTCATTATAAAACTTGATCAAGACCCATAGTTGCTTTTTTGTTATGACTCACTTATGGGTTCTATGCCATAGAAACACTGATCACTCCCCTCTGCTTTCAAAGGGTTGGAAACCTGGTCTCGTGGTGTGTAGCAATTTCCTCTGAATTAAAACATTTCATCCTAGAAGGAAGCTCGTGAAGACTCAGTCCCAAAGTTCTAAAGGGAGCCTCATCCAGGAGTCTGATGAGGACCAGAGGGTTCCTCCTTCCCATGGCTGTATAAGCAGTAAGGACTGCTGAGGAGACAAGGAGCAAAAGAAGGTGCTTGGTAGAGGGGCAGACCAGTCAAGCTCCCTAAAAGACTCTTCTGCTTGTAGCAGTGGGCTCCAGGATTCCAGTTGTCATGGGAAGTCACCCAGGCTGAGGCAGGCTTTTGGTGACACTGTTTTTATGTTATTCCTGTGCTCGCTAAGTACCCCCAACCCATGATCCTGTAACTTAACTCAATAAACTCATTGGTTTGCCAATTTGGACTTTAGTGGTGTTCTTACTGTGGTCTGTTGTCAGTTCCCTCTCTGAGGTAGGTAGACATTTGTTTGGGTCTCACCAGGTAGTGGCACAGAACACCTGGAGGGTCCATAATGGATAGACAGCATCTCTAAACAGTAGACCTCCCAGACTTACTTATTTTGGTCATTTAAGCCTTCAGAGTTGACCACAGCCACCTGGCCTGGCTGCTCCTTTGCTTCCCGTGTGTGGGCTCCCTGGGTCTTACCTTCCCAGCCTTGGGAGGGGCTAATCACCTTGCACATCAATACGATGGATTCAAGAAGATTAGTGCTAGGAAAATGGCTCTCACGAAAGTAGAAGCCTTTTAGTTTTCCAGTCTTTTCCTCATTTTTCTTTGTAGCTTTCCTATTGCTCTTCCCAGGGAAGAAAAAGCATCATATTGCGTATTGGCCTTTCATCGTGTGTTCCCTTCAGGCCTACTCTCTCTCCCACATCTCGTCAATAATTCATCCTTAAAATGGAGCTTCATCCATCACTTCCCCTTGAAAGCCTTTCTTGGCACTTCAAATGGGTAGGTCCCATTCTTCACTCTCCCCTGACACCATGGCCCCACTCTACGGTGACTTCAGCACTCTGAGACTAGATGCCCACTCTCCTGAGCAACCAGTGGCTGCAGCATCTTGAGGAGAGGGGCTCCACCTTTTTTTTTTTTTTTGTATTTCAGTGCACAAAGCCCAGTAAAAAGCACATGTTTGTCAAATGAATAAATGGGACTTATTGACTTTTCTTGTCATCAAAACATTCTAGACATAGCGATCTGAAACCTTCACCATATTCTGCACAAACTGATTGAATATCGATTTCTTGCCATTGTTTCGAGTTTAGAAGAAAACCTTTGGAAACTGCGCTGTGCAGCTGTAAGACAACAGAACAGATTCCGCAAGTCATACATAAATAGCAGCCTCATTACTTTGCAATCATCTTTCACAATGGAAACCTTGAAATGCCTGAGCTGTCGTCAGACCTGAACACATGGGCCAAGAGTCATAACTCTGTGTGTTAACATAAAGCTGATAGTTTCCATTCAAAATGCCAGGGAGAAGCAGGGTAGCTGGAGGAGTTTTGAATATGTCTATTTAAATTAAATTTATTTTTGTTAGTACAGGGGTCAAAACTAGCATCCTTTACCTGCCAGGTAAGTATCCTACCACAGAGCTATACCCCAGTCCAGAAAAAATAATTTGTCTTTATCTCTGTTATGACGTCATTGGTTTATTCCTATGTCTCAACCTTTAAGTTTGTGCCAACAGACACTGTTGACACAAAACTACCACATATATATCCTGCACTGCCATAGGCCCAAAGCAGCTTCTTTATTAACTCATGGTAATAAAACATAGTTCCACATCAGACTGGGAATGTCCTCAACTAGAGAAGGTCACCATGTGGCGGTGAGGGTGAGGGAAAGATGACCCCCATCTGCCACCTGAGTTGGATGATGGAGGTGACCGTCCTCCCCTTACCACCTGCAGCAGTCTGAAAAGCTGGCTCTGTACCTCACCTGGGCAACACAGCAGAGCTGACCCTATTGACAGGGTTGGGGGATAGGGCATAGGGTTGGGCGAACGGGCCCCAGAATGTGAACGTGGCAGATCTGGCCCTGTTCCTCATTTGTCATATGGTGGCATGGGTGGGGGGAGAGATGACCTTCCCCCACACCCCTGTGGCTGGTAGGAGAGTGGAGATCATCAGAGTGGGAGAGCTGGCACTGTCCTTCTTAGCTGCAGTAGTCAGGAGAGTGGCCCCTACGCTTTCCCTATGCAACACAGGAAAGCTGGCCCTGGTGGTATAGGTGCAGGTGAGCTGACCCTGAGGTCAGGAGAATAGGCCTCTTCCCTTGCTCACCTGGGACAATGCTGGAGAGCTCACCCTGGTGGTGAGGACTGGGGAGTGTTGGTGGGCTGACCAACCCTGAACCAGGGTTATGAGTTGGCCCACCCCAACATCTACCCCATCTGTGATTTGCTGGAGCACGTGAAGGGGCACAGCCTGCAGACTCTAAGCTGCCAGATCTCCGTTACACAGGACAACAGCAGGATATCCACGGAGAGTCCCAGTGAGGGCCCAGTATTGATGGTGTAGCAGAAATCAGAGGCCTCAAGCCAGACCGATGACTCTCTGCAATGAAACTTGCAAGTAAAGATACATGGATTAAAGGGTGTACTGCGTGACTCACTGTGCCACACTGCAGCTTCCATGACAAGATTTACAACGAGATATTCATTTCCTTTTTTCTTTCCTTTTTTCTCCTAAATTTTGTTTCATTTTATTTTGAGGAGGAGGGATACAAGAGCAGAGGAAGGATGGGAAATGAATAGGATTGAGGTGCAGAGAGAGAGAGAGAGAGAGAGAGAGAGAGAGAGAGAGAGAGAGAGAGAGAGAGAGAGAAAGAGAGAGCACTTCCCTTTCTGGCCACACCATCATTGCCTACTCTGGGGGGGTCACTGAAGCAGAATAATATATATTAAAGAGTTAATCACGGAAAACTAAAGGTTAGCGTCAGTTTTAGCCATAGAAATTAATCACATGCCCCTGAAGTATGGAGGATAAGGAGTAATGAGCCAAACCCAGGGAGGAAAACACGAGAACAAACCTACCCATATTCCTAGAGGTCCCTGACACTGTTGGGGAGTGGAGAACCCCAGAACTTCTTACACTCCTAGGGAAGGGCAGGAGGAGAGGGTAGAGAAGGGACTGGGGCAATGAGTGGCCATGGTGGCTGTTGGAGCCATCCAAACGCTGCTTTAGAGAAGTGGTTAAAGGTATAGATTCCTGCTAGAATCCTTTTTCTTTTGGAGTTGGTCCTTAGAGCAGGAAGAACTGCATGAAGCTCCCTAAGAAAACCACTCCTACCATCATCACAATATGTCATGATGCAAACACACAGCAGCCTAAGTCAAGACAAGGTCCAAAAGCTTCCTGCCTGTGGGGAGGACTGGGGCTTCCTCAGAGCCCCACCAAATGACGCGCCTGAGGCTCTTCTCCATCCTTCTCAGAGAAAAGGGCAACAGGTGAGATTCCATGCACCACTAAGGCAGGCATGCAAATCAGACCAGGTTTCTGATAACTAAACGGGCTGGCAGTTACTTTACAAAGTCTGCCCAAAGATGTCCCTGAGGAATGGGGGTGCAGCTCAGCTGGAAGTAGAGGTGGGAAAATAAGAAATGATTTTCTATTTATACCACTACTGAGAGTTGTGAAAATCTACATCCCTGCTTCCCCTGACTCACAAGGGCAGGAAGAGGCTCGGGCTCAAATCCCTCTTCTGCCTAAACATTGGACCTGTCAAGGATGCTATTGCCTCCCATAGAATTTCATTATCTATGGCAAAACAGAAGACCGAGGAGCATGACCACATCTGGATGGGCTTTGTTATCATCACCTGTATCTGTCAGCTTTCCTGCTACTTAATAAATACCAGGGGCAATGTTGTGTGCCACTGTCCCTGGAGAGATGTGAATACATGCCTGCTCACCCCAGAGAGGGGACCAATAGTAGACCAAAGTAAATATACCACCAAAGTCCAACGTGGTGCAGCAGTGAGTTTCTATTGAAGTTACTAATAGAAGTACAGCTGAGGGTTTGCTTGCAGACGTAGGGATGACTCAAAGACAGCCAGAATAGTAGAAGTCTAGCCACGGGTGATGGCTCGTGGAAGTTGGACACCTGCAGGTTACTGCACGACTTGCAGACAGCTCAAGAGGCCAGAAAGTATCTCCTTCAGGCAGCTCAGTTGGTCTGAACCTCTTCTGGGCAGCTAGTCCATCCCTGTCTTGGTGTATCTGGTCAGTTTTAGGGTCTTCCTAAGTCTCCCGAGTTGTCCACTATCTGAATCTTAAAATGGAGTACAGACCTAAACAGAGAACTCTCAACAGAGGAATCTAAAATGGCTTAAAGACACTTAAGGAAATGTTCAACATCCTTAGTCATCAGAGAAGTGCAAATCAAAACAACTCTGGGATTCCATTTTACACCTGTAAGAATAGCCAAGATCAAAAACACTGATGACAACTTATGCTGGAGAGGTTGTGGGGTAAAGGGAACACTTCTGCATTGCTGGTGGGAATGCAAGCTGGTACAGCCCCTTTGGATGTCAGTGTGGTGATTTCTCAGAAAATTAGGAAACAACCTTCCTCAAGACCCAGCAATACCACTTTTGGGTATATATCCAAAGTATGCTCAATTGTGCCACAAGGACATGTGCTCAACTATGTTCATAACAGCATTGTTTGTATTAGCCAGAACCTGGAAACAACCTAAATGCCCCTCAACCGAAGAATGGATAAGGAAAATGTGGTACATTTAATACAATGGAGAAAAAATACAGCAGAAAAAAAATAACATATTTTGAATTTTGCAGGAAAATGGATGGAGCTAGAAAACATTAGTTTGAGTGAGGTAACCCAGACAAAGAAAGACAATTATCACATGTACTCACTCATAAGTGGTTTTTAATCATAAAGCAAAGAAAACCAGCCTACAAATCACAATCCCAGAGAACTTGGACAACAATGAGGACACTAAGAGAGACTTACATAGATCTAATCTACATGGAAAGTAGAAAAAGACAAGATCTGCTGAATAAATTGGGAGCATGGGGACCTTGGGAGAGGGTTGAAGGGGAGAGGAGAGGCAGGGAGAGGAGCAGAGAAAAATGTAGAGCTCAATAAAAATCAACTTAGAAAAAAGAGGCTTTCTGTCAGAATTTCCTGAGCTTTTATAAGTTACCCAGTTTTAAGGAGTTTTGTAGGAAGTTGCTACGCAGCAGGTAATTAATTCATAAGTCAAAAAAGATACTTGACTTGATTCTAGAAGTTTTCATCTAAAATCGGGCCGTTTCTCTCTCTCAGCCTCTGGCAATGGCAGCACAGAGTGGTGGAACTCGATGTACATCAGGAATGAGGGGGTAGAGAGGCAGGGCAGGCTACCATCCGCTCCTCCGGGACATGTACCCAGTGACCTGAGGACTTCCCACAGGGTCTCTTAAAGGTCCCACTGCCTTCGAATAACTCTCCACAAGTGCCAAGTGCTGAAGACTTCTGGCGGACACTGTCCATTTTCAAACACCTTAACACCAACTCGTTCAGGTTCCAAAGAACCATTTAAAAGTGTATGTCTATCTCCTTTATCCATTTATTTTTGTGTGGGTGTGGAGAGGGGAAGGGCTTATTGCCCTTTGACTGCTGAAAACGTCAGGGCTTGGAAGTCCAAAATGAATCCCCTCAGAAGTAGTAAAATTCAAAGGTCTGAATCACCTTGTCATATCCCTTCTCCTTGACTCTTGTCTTTTGAGACCATCTTCTCTTCCTCCTATAATCATCTGTGCTGGCCTCTGTTGCCAGCTCTCCTGTGCATCTAAGATGTTTGTGACACATGGATCTTTAGAGATTTTTTTTAAAATCCCAATCCATTTATTTTTCCAAATTATTACCTACTCTCAAAAATTGCCTCCATCCCTCTCGCATGTCTCTTTCATATAAGGATAGTATTCAAGCCCCAACTATTTGGTCATTCCATGGAGGTCTGTGCTTTGGGTTTGATTCTTGTGTTTATATGTGTGGGTAAATATGTATGTTTTTTGCTTACTAACCTGTCAATTCCATACTGTTTTGTAGACTAAACTCCTTGAGCCTTGCAGAGAAGGGGGGATTTGAACCTTCCTCTTCATTGCTCCTAAAGACGATAGTCATTCTTGCAGTAGACTCAGTGACTCAGGTTTCTCTGCCACTCTGGGACATAGGGTCAAGCTCTTACACATGTGAAAACCTGCTTGTCACCCTGGCCTCTTACCTGCCAGGCACTCTATCAACTGCTTTCTTAAACCCGTGTATTTAATCATGGGCAACCACCTAACACAGAAGATTTTATTGTCTCCACTTTTCCAGTAAGGAAACTAAGGCCCAAGGGATTAAATAACTCACATTTTGTAAGTAGCAGAAACTTATTTGGAACTCATTTTCTTTCCTTGGAGCATATTTTATTTAAGCAACTACTATTTATTGATTATGTACATGTAAGTATCAAGTGCTCTAATATAAAATGTGTTGCTATGGTTACAACTTGACCTTATGTGTGTCTGGTGACTTCTGTGTTAAAGGGGGTAAAGGTTTTTTTTTTTTTCCTTTTGTGTTTGCACACGTGCGTGGTCATGAATATCTAGGTCACAAGCATCTTCCTTCATCACTCCCCCCTTAGTTTTTGAGACAAGGTCTCTTTCTGAGCCTGAAGTTTGCCAATTTGGCCAGACTCGCAGGTCAGCAAGCCTGTGTCTGGCTCCTCAGTGTTGGCACAGGGGCACATGCTCTGCACTCTGCTCTTTTTCTGTGGATGCTGGGGATGGAATCAGGTCCTCACGCTTGTGCAGCAAGCACTTAACTGTTGGGTACTCCTCCCAGGCTCACGGAGGAAGAACTTTTACTACTTAAGGTTTTTGTTTGTTTTGGCTAGCCAGAGAATTAAATCAACGTAAGTGAAATTAACAAGAAAGAAGCATACGGAGTTATTGAATGTGTTACGTGACATGGGGACCTTCTAAGGAAACGCAGACCCAACGAAGTCATAAAACCTGCCATTTTATATTGGGCAGAAAGAAGAGAGGCATTGTGCAAGGTAAGGAAGCTATTAAGGTGGCTAAAGGAAGATAAAAGTTATTTTAACAAGCTCTCTTTGTGCAGAGTGCTGTGTGTGTCTCAGCTTCTCGCCCTCGATGAAGTCAGCATTACTCTCCTTTGGTATAAAGAGAATCTTCTGCACGAGAGACTTAACTCTTGCTGTTAGGCTGGCAGAGAGGGGGGACAGAACACGCTGCTTGAATCCGTTGTGTAAATTCCTTCGGCTTAAGATAATCCTCGTGTCTAAGTGGCATGTTTTGGAGTGGTATGTTCCACCCTCGAGTGTTTGTGTGAGCAATTCCTGGAGGAGCCGTGTTTTCTGAATTCGAAGAATAAGTTTTCAAATAAGCATGATACTGTTTCTCACCGAGATAAGTAGATAGAGACACTGGTCGCACGTCCTATTCACCTCTTCCCTGAGTGGGTCTGCCATCTCCCAGGGCTGCAAACACAAGCTATCATCCCTGTAGGACAGGCTGCTTCTTTTCACACATTTGACCCAAACAACATGGCATGGTTGCAATATAGACAATGAACATTTGCCCCGAAGGAGTCATGTTAACCTTGGAATAAACAAACGTGTATATTGATGGAGCAATTTAAGCACGTATTGATTCCTAGTACCTAGTATCTGGATTCTTAGCTCAGAATGGGTGGTAGGGGTTATCTGTAAATAAAGCTGTAGAATGTTTCTACCCCCAAGCAACCCTCGAGGGAGCCTGCTCATTTCTGTTCATAAGTCGCAGCTGGAAAATTACACCGTATGGCTTACTGCTTTGTGGTTATTGATTTCAGGCATGACTAACAGAGTTCCAAACTTCTGCACGGCCACAGAGACGATCCTGAACTGAGGACGAACACGATTTCCCATTGGGAAATAATAATATGAAAGGAATTCTTGAGGTACAAAGGGTGCCTGTTGAAGAGGACCACACTGATTTTTATTAAGACTGGAAGGAGGAAGCTGTAGTTCTGAACATTCTTGACTTCACTTTAAGCTCAATCAGATGAAAATCCAAAGGCAAGAATGCCTAGCACGGCGCTTGGTCTGTGGCTGCTCAGCTACCAAGAGCTGTACGTAGGGAACGTGCTTCGTTTGCAAAACAGCCTTCCAAAGTCGTCTCCTTCCCCATCCCTGTCACATCACAAGGACAGCAGCACACCACATTTCAGACTGTGCACAAGAACAGAACGAGATGGAGTGCCCATTGGTACGCCCCAGGAAAAATGGACACCTAGCAATGTCGTGCATACATACACACACTGCAGCAAGTAGCACGTACATGTCCACACTCACATATATGAACATGTACACATGGATATGTACACCACACACACACACACACACACACACACACACACACACATTAAAAAGAACATGGCCTCAGTGACCCCACTCTGTCTGAGGCTGTTGATCACGTATATACTTTATTTCTTTAGACTGAAAACAAATCATACCATACCTAATAAAGCTCGCCAGAATGAGCAATACTTTAAGTTTTCTTCTGCATTTTCTCATGCTCAAAAAAAAAAAAATGAGAAGGTGTGCCTGGCTAAACCGTGTCTATTTCGTGTTTACTTCTCTCAATGCACGTCGTCACTTTCTATGTACGGGCTCTGCCGGGGGTGGAGTCACCTGATTGCTCTGGTGTGCTTTTAGTAAACATCTTCACTTAACGTTCTGGAATGCCTACCTGAGAGTGACAGTAGATGGGACAGAACAATGGAAATAAGGTCCCTTCTGGAGGGCGTCTGTCATCTGACTGTGGGGTACTGCTTCTTCCCGCCCATGTTTACACTCAACACGCAGGTGTGATGGGAGGGTTTCTCACTGGGATAGGGACTGCTAAGTAAATATCTAGCTCTCTGTCTGTCTGTCTGTCTGCCTGTCTGTCTGTCTGTCTATCTATCTATCAAGTTATCACAGCCAATCTCTGTAAGTGGCGTCCTCAGATAACAAGAGGGACCTGTACTTTCAAGAGGGATGGGTATTTGATGATGTTGTTACGTTGAGGAGGGGCAGATACGGTCTAAGAATGTGACAGAAGACTCCCAAGAGGGAAATAGGAAAACAAGGAAGAGTGATAGAATGGTAGTTCCTGAGACACAGAGGTAAAGAGAAAACCACGTGCGAATCAGAGAGACAACATAGGCCAAATACCGGATCCAGGAACTGAGATTGAGAATTAAGGATGATTTTAGACAAAAAAAGCATGAGTAGAAAGGACTTTGCTTGGCCTTAATCCTGGGATATTAGGACCACAGGGGAAGGCTTCTAAGCAGGAATGAGTCAGCATCACATTTGCAAGGTAGAGAAAAAGCACTGTAGTGACACAGCAGGATAGGGACCCGGGAACAAAGACAGGTGGCTGGAGATGGCAGGCAGTGATGGAGCCAGTCATGATGTCTGGAGTGAGCAGCACGTGTTCTTCATTTCCTGAGACAGGGTTTTTCTGTGTAGCCCTGGCCGTCCTGGAACTCACTCTGTAGACCAGGCTGGCCTCATATCCACAGAGATCCACCTGCCTCTGCCTCCCGAGTATTGGGATCAAAAGCGTGTGCCACCATGGTCTGGCAAGTGAGAAGCACTTTTGATAGCAGTGTCATGGATGAGGAAATCAAAATCATAATTTTATCCTTTTTTATTTTGTGTCTATCAAAGCTAACACAGTTCTTGGCAGCCACCTAACACAAAACGTTGATAAATTCTATTGTTCAGCGAACATGTTTTCATCTGGGGGCTGAGTTAAGGAGTGAACAAGTGAATGAGTTAATAAACTATGTATCTTGTTTCTGGGTAGGCCCTCAGGGTCATTGTGGTAGTCCATATTCTATTGTTACAACAGAGTACCAGAGACAGGGTGGTTTATGAAGAACACAAATATATTTTGGCTCTTGTTTCTGGAGCCCCAGGAGCTAGAAAGCCAGCATCCACTCAGCTACTGGTGAGGGTGCCCATCGCTGGGCATGTGGCTGTGTGTGGAAGAGAAAACTCAAGGACTGACTTTATTGTATAGTGACCTGCTCTCATGGTACCCGAGTCAATCCTTTAAGGATGTCATTCATCTATCCTGGCCGCTTATTGTCCCTAAACGTACCCTGTAACACTGCCACAATGACACCAAGTTTCAACATGAATTTTGGAGAGAGCAGTCATACCCAAATTGTAGCAGTCCCTAAGCATTAAGTCATCTCTTAAAACTTTTCCCCACCACCGTCCCCTTAACACAGCACAAGTCCCATTTGGAACCCGCAGTCTTGTCCTGACGTACAGCCCCCGCCGTCTAGCCTAACAAGCCGAAGCTAAGCCAGTTCTTCTGACTTTTCCCGGAGTGCTGTCCTGACCTCAGCTGGGCCTCAGCCACTCACCTCCTTCCATTATTTCCCTCTGCCCGATGGAGATAATGATCCTTCTTTATCCACCTCACACAGATGCTGGACAGCTTGATTAGTTAATGTTCAAAAATTGCCTTGAAGACGAGAAGTGGCGATTAGTATTATTATGTTGTCTGAGAGAAGGTCCCTGCCTGTGAAAGGGAGCCGTAGCGCGGCCACTGACTTTCAGTTTGAGTGCTCTGCAGCTCGCAGGTGGAATATTTATTTACCAATAAGGAGAAAGCCCTCAGGTACAATAGCTCCTTGGGTCCCATTCATCTACTTTCCTTTTTAAAAGATGTCACCAGATGGCTGTGATGGGATGGAAATGGGGACAGCATGGTTAAGGCTCATGTCCAGGTTGGATGTCAGCCTCTTATCCAGAACAATTGCCTTTTGTCAGTCAAATGGCACCTCATTCGCTACTGACACCAACCTAGGTAGTGCATGGAATACAGGGGGATGCGTGTGTGATTATTTCTCCTCCCAGTAGACTCTGAACTTATAACCTTCCATCTTATCCAGAGTGAACATGGTTTTGTGAGGATATTTTTAATATTTTATATTAAATTATATTATTATTTTATTTATTTATTTTGTTGTTGTTGTTTTGAGCCAAGGTTTCTCTGTATAACCCTGGCTGTCCTGGAACTCCTTCTGTAGACCAGGATGGCCTTGAACTCACAGAGATCTACCCACCTCTGCCTCCTAAGTGCTGGTGTTAAAGTCGTGTACCACCACTGCCTGGCTCAAGGACTTTTTATTTTTAATTGTGTATCTGTACAACGGTGCAATGTCAGAAAATTCAGTGTTGAAAACGGAAAAGCAACAAGGAAAACCAAGCAAACATTTTGAATTCTCATTTTTAAACTCAGACCTTGATGTACCCGACGGGAAAAGTTGTCAGCAAACTCGAAACCACTCTTCATTACGGAGGAAAAAGGCCTTCCTTTGAAGTGGGCCAGTCTGTGATTGATGCTATGACTTGGTATTCTCAACTTGATTTGCGGCCGGCTTTCTTCAGAAACTTGGGCTTTTAGCATGATTTATGCCTAAACTTTTGGAATAAAATTTATGAACTGCAGTAAGTGCTAGAGAAGAAGCATAAAAGAAGCAATCTGAGGCTCTGGAGCAGCGTAGTGCTGTGTACAAATGAATGGAAATAATCCACTAACAGATGCATTGGAGGAAAACTAATGGGGTTCTGACATCCAGGGACAGGGGCTTTGGGGGGTCCTTTAATTATCTCCTAATTGGCTGGATGAGAGAGTGTTGCTGGAGGTGTGTGAAGTCTAAGAGGTGTCATTTTAAAATGATGCAAGTTTGGCAGAGGCGTGGTGAGTTCAGAGAAACTGCATCGTAGGACTTTGCCCAGCAGATGGCAGGAGTGTTCCTTAAAGCCTGCACATAGAGGGCTGTTAGTATGGCTAGTCTCCTAGGTCCCCCACCTCGTCCCGCGCCCCGAGTTATTTGGGTGAATGAATCCGATTGAGCAGGCTCTCTTCCCAAGATGACGAATGACCTGAGGGTGGTGGGACTAGCCCCTGGTCACTCTGCACCCTTGTTCTTGTGCTATGCCGTCACGCCATCCACCCCCCCCCCCCATTTTGTTTCTCTTCCCCTATTTCTTAAATCTCCTCTGCAGGTATGGAGTTCCTGAGGGGAGCCTGTCCTTGTTACCCGTCCCTCCTTTCTCCCTTGTATGTCTCCCCTTGACTGGGAAACAGTTGCCCTGTAGCTAAAACGCTTTGTTTCTCTTGCTATCCAAAAACTCTAACAGACCGAGAAAGGGAAAGAAAAGAGAAGGCATTCGACGCAAGGTGCTAGACGTTTAAAATTTGACTTTCTCCGCACTCTTTCCTAGTAGACGAGGAAACCGAGGCTCAAGAGAGAAACGGAAGCGTGTGAAGCTTTTGTGGTAGTGATGGTCGTCAACGTCCCTTGCTCACCTGTCCCAGGGCTCCTGTCCTGCCATGTCACCAATTCCTGCAGCATTTGCGTTCCTGGTCATCATGCAGATTCACGACTTCTGGAAGGACTTGCCACGGGCTCTTTAAAGCAGTCTGAGTGGAGCAAAACCTGGGGACTCCCTGCCAGGCTAGAGGGGTTTTCTGAGCCGGGTGGGAACAGCTGGAGCAGCTGCAGATGGAAGAGAAGGCTTGATGGATCTCTGAGAAAGGGAGGTGCCTTAACGGCTCACCTTCCATGAGGGCTGGGGACTAGGAGGCGGACAGCTCCAGCAGCTAGTGGAGACCGGCTCCTGGAGACTGCCTTCCCAAGTCGGGGACAGATCCCAAGGATCGTGGCTGTGATATTTGTGTGGTTGGGCCCGAGGCAGTCTTGCATCTCGGAGCAGCACTTTTGGCCATAGAGGAACACAGAGTGGAAGCAGTCGCCGGTGGATGGAGAGGATGTGCCACTGTGACTAAGTAGGTGGCACAGTTGAAGACACATGTAAGCGAGAGTTGTTGGTGGTCACTCCAGAGCTCAGGAGGGAAAGTCCAATAGCAGACCTTTCCCGGCTGCCAGTCTGTGGCCCCACTTTGTCTTCTTCCGCACCTTTTGCGGAAACCGGAGTGACCCACACTGACTGAGGTCGCGTTTGCGCCCCCTCGTGGAACATGGGTTCACTACAGGAATTGGATTAGGGGACGTCAAGTTTGCGTTTGTTTGTGGATGCTGATCTGATAGAGAGCTGTTCTGCCAAACAGCATTGAACTTTAACTCTTTCCTGGCTCCCAACGTTGCTCATTTCACTATGCCAGGAATATGTAGCCCTGTCAGATCTATTATCTAGATGCCTCATATCGTTTACAAATTCCACCATTCAGTCCCACCAGATTGAAGGTTTGTGCTCTCCAATTATTTCCATTCAACTTAACGAGATTTTTTTTTATCAGTACCGTTTTAAGGCAGAGCAGTAAGAACCTTCCTTTCAATGTTTCGGTCTGTTTTTAAAAGGCTCTATTAAGTAAAAGTATTTTTAAGTGAAGGCATGACCGCGTCAAGATAAGTTTACCAAACACTAAACCACTAAACATTAGAACTTATTTACTTCCTTCTTTCTTTTCTATTTTTTAGTCTCGGTGGTGCTGAGCCTTCCTCTCACATATGGACCACTCTTCGGTTTGACGTGAAATCGACACCAACTCTACCTAATCCTCCGCATCACGTTCAGGAAGAAAAGTTCGGAGTATTGGTTTGCGGCGGGGCGGATGGAAGCCTGAACTAGGAACCTGCGAGGCAATCCGTGTACCTCTAAGCGGGACTCCCGGTACAAAGGACTCTCGTGTCCAGATTTTCCGAACGCATGCCCCTCACTGTACAAACAAAAGATTCAAAAAATAAAATTTTTTTCATCTTTTACTTAAGAAATCACGGGACTTTCCCAGGGTCTGGATTGCTGGAGCTCTAAGAAGAATAGACAGGTATCTGGTTGTGGTCAGGCAGCCTCGGGATTAGGGGCAATGAGGCCGTTTTATTGACATTTATTCATTTATTCTTGCCATTGTGGACCTGAGGCCTTTTCCTGGTTAAATTCCAAGAATTTTCTCAGCGGCTGATACTGCTCACTAACCCTCAGCCTGGCATTTTTCTTAGTTTAATCATCATCTCTGGCTTTCTACTGAATTGTAAGCCACGTGCATAAAAAGAGGGCCAAAAATGATAAGATTTGCTGTGTTCTTAGATGTCCCTGTCATCTGTACCTAGGCGCAATACAGGCAATATTCCTCTAGAGGGCGATCTCAGACTGCATGAGACCCCGCAGTTCTCCAGACCAAGCCGAGACTGCAGAGGAGCAAACCTCAGTGGACAGAGCTGCGTGAATGTGGATGTCTGCTCCACGCACGTACTAGCAAATAATATCTCTCTGTTGTTGTGTTGTAGCCCCCGCCAGCCCCATTTAGGATCGGCTTCAGTGAAAATCTTGCACATGTGGTGAAGAGAAATATGGAGGATTTCCTTTTGTTTCCTTTGCGAGTGAGCAGTGAACCCTCACCTCGAAGGGAGTTTGCGGTGTTGTATTTATAATTATCAAGAGAGGGAGGGAAATTAAAAAATTCGACTGCTTAACTCTTCCGCAGTTGGGCTGCGGGCCCGAGGGACGCTCCAGGAACTCCGTGTTCTGGCTTAGCTCTGTGGAAACCCTCAGGAATGGCCATTTGACCCCTCGCTGGGCCACCGGAGGAAATCAGCTTTGGTTAAATCAGATGAGCCATAATTGGCTTTGGAGTCGTTAGCGCACACTCTGGGCGAGCATTCCTCGCTGTTTTGAAAGGCCCGTGTTTTACTTGGACCGTCTCAGTGTACAGGGGAGTCAGTCACAGCTTGGGTGGCTGGTTGGATTAGCATTTTGTTTCCCAAGATCTGCTCTGCTTCTGGGTCTCCCCAAGTGACAGGGTTCCTGCTCAACCCCCCTAACCCTCAGGCTGAGGTCAGAGAGAGGGATGTGCCTGTTGGCCCGCATGGTGGTTTGTAAAGGAAGTGGAGTCTGGGCGAGTCGTCCTTTGGTTCTGGGGCCATGAATTTGCATTTGCTGGAGCAAGAGGGATGCAGAAGTAAATAGATTGCAGCATCCAGAAGTGGTGTAACTTTGTCCTCTGCCTCTGCCCTGTTACTTTGCAGCAATCAGAATGATCCTTAAAATGGACCTCAGCTGTGAAGGTGGGAGAGAGATGGGGGTGGGGTCAGAGAGAAGCTGGAGAGAGATGGGAGGGTATGGGAGAAGGTGGAGAGGGAGGAATGGGTCTGAATATGGTCAAATTTATTGTATGTGTTTATGAAATTCTCAAAAGAGTAGATACATAAAATGAAATGAAAAATGTATCGCAGCTCATGGTTTTATTTTCTGCTTCAGGGTTTTCAGCGGTTCTGTAGGGTTTTAGTGTAAAAATCCCAATTCCCTGGCACATACAATCTACAAGGCTTGTCACGATCTGGTGTACAACCTTAGCCCTCGATCCTGAGGGGTGCACAGATGTCCACATATCTGCTGTCTCAATGCTGTGTCCACGCTGTCCCTTCCACCTGGAACACAGGCCACACCCATGCTGTCTAGCCTGGATAATGGTTTTCAACCTTTAAGTCCCAGCTTAGATGTATCATCCTCCAAGAGCCTTACTAGTGCAAAGACTGGAAGCAATGTCCCCTCTTATGCTGTCTTTGCCATGTAGGCAGGACTGTCCTCAGTAACTGGAAGACCTGGCACAAGGATGACTGACAGGCCTTAGGACTCAGCCTTAGGACCAAGGTCTGGAGCCCGCTAAGTGACACTAAATCTGGGGTTCTTTAGGGTCTGAGTCACCAAGTAGCAAACTGTCACCTGACTTAATATGCAAGCCAAGGGGGAACCCAATTTAGGAGTGTATTTTCTAGTAAGTAACCAGATGTCAATCGGTCATAGCCTTAGACCACACCTGAGGGAGCAGCCGTCCAGATGTCACTATTTACACTGCGTCTGCACCCCACTTCCCGTGTTCTTGTCTAGAAACAGTTCCTGCCCATTTTGCAAAGGGGAACTCAATGAAGCTCTTCTGATTTGCTCAATCTGTGCCTTTCTTCTTTGCACAAATACACTGATAAATTTAGCTTTTCTTTGGGGCTGGAGGAACAGTTCAGTTGCTAAAATGCTTGCCTTGCAAGCTTGAGGACTAGAGTTTGGTCCCCAGAACCCAAGGGGGAAAAAGAAAACTGGTAGCAATGGCACACGCATGTGATTCCATCCCCGGGGAGGCACAGATAGGTGGATCCCCGAGACTCTCTGGGGAGCCAGGCTAGCTTACTTGGTGAGTTTCAGGCCAGTGAAAGAATCTGTCTAAAACAATAAAGTCAAATAATGTGGGTAGTGGGAGGGGAGGGGTAGGGAGGGGAGCAGAGAAAAATGTAGAGCTCCATAAAAACAATCAATCAATCAATCAGTCAATCAATCAATCAATCAATCAAGTGGGTAGCACCCAAGGAGTAACATCCGGGGCTGTCCTATGGCCTCTACATGTCCACAGCCATGCGTGCAAACCTGAACATGCTTGCACGTGTATCCACACACAGCCAGAGGTTTTCCTGGTATGGACCACACTTTTCTGCCCACATCAATACAACTTCGTATTACATATTATTATATATGCATGTCATTGGGATTAGAGTGACTTCATTCTTGTAGAGGCTTCCTGGTAGGCACAGTGACTGAAGGACAATTGCAGACCTTTCCTAGTGGGCAGAGCCACCCATCCACCACCCAGCTCCAGAACCAGGGCTAAGAGTTGGCCCAACCAACATTCACCTCATCTGTGATCTGCCCGAGCATGTGAAAAGGAAGAACCTACAGACCCAAAACAGCAGGATCGCCATGACACAGGACAGCACCAGGATAGCCAAGAGGAGCCCCAGTGAGAGATCATTATCGGTGGTGTGGCAGGGGCCAGACCGACGACTCAGGGCAAGGAACACTTGCAAGTAAAGATGAATGGACAAAGGGTAAACTGTGTGACTTGGCGGGCCACACTACAGCTTCCACAACAAGATTCTTCTTTTGTTTTGGTTTCTTCTTTTACATTTGGTTTTGATTTGGGGGAAGGTTGCAAGGGCAGAGGGTGGATGAGAGAGAACGGGGAGATGAGTGGGATCAGGACGCATGATGTGAGATCCACAAAGTTTTTAACAAAGTTAAAAAAAAAAAAAAGACTCATCAACTGTTTAATGGAAAGCTACAACAGTTTGTCCCGAAATCTCTGGGTCACTCAATTCCAAATCTTTGTCTTTCTGCTTCCACCAGTTCTGGGCTCTTGTGTGCACAGTTGAGCCTTCACCAGGCAGTGTTCTGCCTCATGGTGTGAGCAGAAAGTCAGCTTTGTACTGTCAGTGGCCAGTCTTAGTCACATTTTGGAAGCATTTATAATAAGGCACTTGGGTGCTTACTGCAAGAGAACGCAGTCCATTCACTGGGATTTCAAAAAGCAAATTACACTGTATTTCAGAGCCCAGCAACTTTAGTCCATGCCTTGCCTTTGGTGACTCCAGCTTATAAAATGTGTGCTCCAGTTTTGAATGGGAGTACTGGGGCAGGGTGACTCCATACCTTATTTATGCAAGTAAATAGCTATACACACCCCCAGCACAAGCCACAAGGCACAGGCTGAACAAAAACATATTTTTCAAATAAAATATTACCACTTGTGATGGTTTGAAGGAAAACAGCCCCCGAAGGGAGTGGCACTATTGGAAGGCGTGGCCTTGTTGGAGGAAGAGTGTCACTGTGGGGGCTTTGCTCAAGTTTCCCTCAGTGTCTTCTTGATACCTGCAAGATGCAACATTCTCAGCTCCAGCACCATGCCTGCCTGCACGCTGCCATGCTCCCCATCATGATGGTTTTAGACTGGACCTCTGAACTGTAAGTGAACTACCCTCAATTAAATGTTTTCCTTCTAAGAGTTGTTATGGTCACGGTGTCTCTTCGCAGCAATAGAAACCTTAACCAAGTCACCACCTATAAGTTTATAAAATTAAATCAGGAGCACATAGCTGTATAAGGGCAGCATCAGAAGCACAGGTCTACGAATTTAGTGAATGAGCTTAAGGACTAACACGTGATGCGACCTCTCACATGGATCGTATCATAGGAAGGTCACCTAATATGAAGTTGTTGACAAATGTAATTATCTCAGTTATAGCACAGTGCAAACGGGAGCTAGACCTGCCTTCTCCCCACCACACAAACTCAATCAGAGCTAGCCTCATTCTTTCCACGGTGCCCACTGATTTATGTGTGTCTCCCAGTGAATAGACAATAATTCCAAAGAGGATGGGGATTCATTTCTTTGTGTATCTTCTAGACAATCTATACTTTTTACATAAGATGTTGATTACTTTGGCCGTGTGTTCTGTATGTTAGTGGGAATGAAGATGTCAAAGTTCTGAGACTTGGTGGCAAATTGTTATCAGTGGTCCTGCAATTTCTACCATACTTGTTAGAATGCTTGCTTTGGGATCCCTAAGTTGTTATGTGAGAAACCCAAGTACCCAAAGCTACCCAGCAGAGGCCCCATGAAAGTGCTCCAGGGGACTGTTTCATCTTGATCCAGCACTGAAGCCACCTCTGACAGGGAGCAGACATGTGAGCAATTCAACCTCTTTGTACCTTCCAGACGAGTCCACTCACTAATTATATGAGACCCAGTGACTGCCACCAATGTCTTAACTAACAGAAGAATCACCCAGCTGAGCCCTGCCCGATTTTTGTTCTACAAAATCACCAGCAGTGATGAAATTGTTGTTCTGAGCCGTTTTGGAATGTTGGTGGCAAGACCTCTCTATGTGCATTTTCCACTGTGTTCTATGTGAGCTTATCACATTGGAGCTCAATTTTCTGATATCTACTTGTCTGTCTTTTCTAGCAGCCAAGATAAAGCCAAGAATTTTTGTTGGTCCCTGTATTTCTAGTATTCAAGCAACAGTCTTGCACAAATATGAGCTTAATAATTCGTTTTTAAAAATTGGGTTCAATTTTTGAAAGCTGAGAATAGAGCTGATCGCAAGTAGGATTCTCCCACCACTGTAACCTTCTGGCCCGATGCAATCGTTCTTCTTTTTTTGTTTGTTTGTGTCTGTTTTTTGAGACAAGGCTTCTCTCTGTAGCCCTGGCTGTCCTGGAACTTGCTCTGTAGACCTCAAATTCAGAGATTCGCTTGCCTCTGCCTCCCGAGTGCTGGGATGAAGGAAGTGCGCCACCATGCCTGGCTTGTAATCAAGTCTTTCAGTCTCCCAGTCTCAAGGATGACTGATAAGAGCCCTCGCGAGGAGGGGTGCTCATGGGACCAAGGAAGGATCCTGAGTGTATGCATAGTGTCACGTAGAGTGTGAATTTGGTTCTGCTTGGGGGAGAAAACTGAAGTTTTAGGTAAGAAACTTTTACTGGTCTTATTCCTATTGCCATTATATTTTGATTACTCGTTCTATAATTAGATGTTGAAAAATCTAATGCATATTAATCCTTGATTGATTTGATTACCCATCCTAATTATACTTTGATCACTTTAGATAAATATATTGACTCATATTTTATTTACTTCACAATATTCTTTGTATAACTATGCTTTTATAATATCTGATTGCATCTTAATATTTGATTGCTTTCAGTAGTTCTTATTCTAACCTTTGGGAAGTTGGATCTTATTAACTGTGAGGTAACAGACTTGTGGTAATGAATATAAACTTTGCGATAAAAACATTCCTGAGTTTGATATTTCTCAATGCCTAACACCTCATGACAATGGGTAGATCCCGTGATCTCTCTGGTCTTTTGTTTCCTGAGCTCTCTAAAGCAGAGATAATAATAAAAGCTACTTAGTGTGATCCAGGTGGATTAAATGAGATAATACATAAGCTGTTCTGGCTGGGCTTTCATAACCATTCTAGATAATTCTAATGTGTAGATGGCATTCTCGACTCCTACCCTGAATCTATTTGCACGAGTTGATAAAGGGTCTTTGTTTCAGGATGAGGGTTCAGGGACCCGGTGAAGAGGGAAGCGAGGAGAGCAGGACTAAGGCATGGTCTGTGATAGACACCACCTCCCAAGTTAGGCTACAAGGCTCTCATTGGTGTTCTCTGTAAAGAGAGACTAATTAGGCAGAAACCCACCCAAGGACGCAGGGCTTCGGGGTCATGGTGTGAGAGTGTTTTCTAGTTTTCAGACAGAAGCATGAGAGTCCCTCAGAAGGCTAGTCAGAGAGAGCGCCCTGTGCTCCCTATCCTCAGCTCTAGCGGAAGTGGAGGCTCAGAGAGAAAGAATCTCCCACCACAGCTGAAGAACCAAAAACGTGTGGGAAAGATTTGGCAAGACTCTAGGTACAAGAGCAGGGGTCTTAGGACCCAAGAGGATATGCCAGCCCCCTGCTACAACCTGCCAAGCGTGCCAGAGCTGTGTGGAAGATGGCCGGGTGGGGTTGATCCACACTCTAATGCAGTTCTGAGACACGGTTGTGAACGTGACTGTGACCGGAGGAGGCGGATGTGGAAGGGGCTCAGCTACCGCCATGTCTAGAACTTACGGAACGCTATTTCCAGGGACCTGTGTAACACTTCACGTGCGTTATCACTGCTATTGTCCCCATAGTCCCAGAGCGTTCCTTATCTCTACTTTAGAGGCAAAGAAGGAGTAAGGTATGGCTTCCCTGGTGCTGCCAATTAGCTCATGATAGCGCAGGGTTTGAATCCAGAAGATTGGGTGCCAGAGCTACTAATGTCCATGGCATCAGGAAGGGCTGAGCCACACTGCACTCCCTAGAGGCCTGGCATTAGAGGTGTGCAGTTGGGGTCACCACAGCATGAGGGACTGTATTAAGGGACCGAGGCATTAGGAAGGTTGAGAACCACTGGCAGCGACTCTGTCTTTGGGATATGCACCCGTTGGCCCAGGGTCCTGCCTGACTCGGGACTCATAAGAGGCTATTTTTCATGCTCCAGGTGACTGGCCTACTAGCTCCTTCCTCTAGACAGGATTTTGGAAATGATGAGATGGAAACCTCAGCTAGAACAGGGTTCTCTGGGGCTCCTGTAAGAGCCGGACTCTGCTTCTGACCCATCCTGCATCCACAGTCCATACGGTACTAGAGAGGCTCGCCTTCTCTCCAGTGGGACCTGGGAGTGGTGGGGACCCGGGAGTGGTAATGGACTGCTGGCACCGAGCCACTGCAAAAGCTGTCCGCCCGCTGGCCTCACTGGCCGCTCTCCAGGTGATCCCACGAGTCCTGGGAACATGTAGGGCAATAGCTGGAGATAAATGGGAATGCCACAAGCGTGACCCTGATGCGGAGAGAGCCGGTCAAGATTGCCACGGGGATCACCACACCTCAGCCAACCCCTTTCTTCCAAAACACCAGCCCACTCTCAGTTCCAGCACGGACAGACTCTGTGACTCTATTATTTGGCAACTTTTTACGTACCACGATATAATTTTTAAATGTTTGCGTCTTTTTCACATTTAAAATGTTAATTTTCTCTCTCTGTCTGAGGGTAAAATTATGTAGTCTTGTGTGGACTTTTATATAGCAGTAAATACAGGAAGGTGTTAACAAGCCTGTGGGTGACGTGATTACGGGTTTTTTGAACGTTTCTGCACTTTCCAGTTGGGGTGTCTTTACAAAGTTACTCTTCAGAGTGGTAGCGGGTTGTGGGGAGAGCTCCCCTTCAGGTTATTGTTCCCTTTTAGTTTTGTTCCGTGCAGTCCACATCTAGTGTGACTTTTATTTGTGACGCACAGATCCTGTGTCCCTTTTATCTGATCCAAGAAGCATCTTCTGGGTTTACTCCTAAATTTCTCAAGGAGGCAGATGAGGCACAGCCAGCACAGGCCTGCGCAACTTCTCGTCTGAGAGTCTGTGTTAGTGAACTTGAGATAGAAATCTGTGGGCAAGCCCCATCGAATCCAGAGTGTCTCTGTCTCCTCATTGGGCAAACTTTGGGCTTAAGCAGTGTGGCGCCAACTCCTCCTGCTGGAGTGTCTGCGATTCCTCAGAGTCTCACGGAGCAATTAGCCTGCAGAGCCCTGGGGTCCACAGTGACGACTTACCTCTGTGAAGATCCTGGTGGCTTCCCGGAAGTGCGGGAACAGACCTGTCCTGGTGTTGAGACTATGAGAATTCAGGTAGCGTAAGCCTGGCAGGGTTTTTCCTGCAAGCAGGCACGTGACACGCTAAGAAGGCAGCGAAGGCCATAGTGGGATGGAGAAGAGCAAGGGCAGCCCAGGATTTATGGGCAAATGGAAACAAACCCACTACATGAGGATGATGGATGGGAGACAAAAAATCAAAAGCCACCGAGGAAACCTGAAATGCGTCTCCAGCTGGCGGGAAGCACATCTCGCGCGGCTATTTCTCATTCCCGGTGCCCTGCGGTAGCAGCTCAACAGCAGCCGCCATATATTCAGTGACAGTTAACTCGTACGTTTTGTTTTTCTTTAATTTCGCTGGAAGTTTAAGGTAAATATTGATATTTTCTAAGATGTAAAATCAGTCACTCACCACAATGCATGTCCACAAAGCCAAACAGTTTGGTGCCCTGGCCGTGCAGAGATTTCTCTAATTGGATAAAAGGATGAGGCCTGTACTTTTTCATGTGCCTGATTAATTATTACTCTGAAACCCTGGAAAACAGACACGGTCTGTAAGTGGTATCTGTTGTTTAATCGAGGACAGATGTTTTGGGGGAACCTTTTAAATCGGCCTACAGAGTTACCGACTCTCAAGTGAAGTGAATCATTGCACTGTGGGTTTTAAGAGGAACAAGCCAGCAAAAAGCACTTTTACTAATGCTCAAAGTGGAGTCACTGGAGCCATGGTTTAGCCTAAATCTCTCAGCATCAAGAAACAGCACCAAGAGAATGGGAATGATGGCATTGTCATCTACACAGCGGTCCAGGCTAAAAACACAACATCACCCACAATGCCTCCCTGCATCCACTTCCTCTTGGTCCCTGGTCTAAAGTTCCAGGAGGATAAGATGACAGTCACACACCCCTTGGATACCAGAAGAAAATAAGCAAAAGGAAAATTTCTATTTGAGATGCCCTAAATGGTACCCACTGCTTAACATACCCACTGGCCGTGTTAAGCCACGTGGTCAAACTCCATGTCAAGGGACACCGATGAAGACAACAAAGAAGGGAAGAAGTGGGGACAATACTCCAATGAGAACAGAAATGGAAGCATGGCTGTTTTAGAAGGCAGTCATGTGACTGCTCACAATGTTTACGTCTCCTAGACTCCCACTCTTCTGATTCAAGTTATGGATGCTCAGCTGCACAATTTTAGCATTTGATTGTCGCATCAGTTCCTGCAAAGGACCGATCCCACAGCCTAAAGAACTGTTCAAAGACTCATGGCTTAGAACAGCGATTACATGTTATCGTTTGTATCGGACTGAACAGCTGGCGGCTGTGCCAAAGGATGCAGCGTCTCAGTGTCCTTTGGGCTCGGTACAGTGACTCCTCTTCGTGTGTCTCCCATCCTCCTCGCCTGGTGGGCTATCTAGGGCCTGCTCGTCCCAGGACTTCAGCAAAGGTGCAAGCTGGAAAGTGGAAATACTTGGAGCATCTTCAGCCCTAGGCTCAGAACTGGCAGGTCACATGACTAATCCTGAGGCCGTGGTCACCGAGTTGGAGCCTTGTTTATGTCTGAATAGAAAATGTCCTCTGATGCTCACATTATGAATGCTTTCCAAGCTGGTGGTACTGTTTTGGGAGACTGGGAACTTTGGGAGGTGAGGCCTACTTGGACAAAGTGGTCACTGGGGGTGCCTCTGAATTCCATCCTGGGTCCTCAATCCTCTTTTCTCTCGGTCTCCCATTTGCCAAGAAGGAAAGGACATAGCATATGTTTCTTCCACTGTAATGTGTCCATGGAACTGAACCCTCTAAAACTGTGAGCCCAAACAATACCCTTCTTTTATCTTGTTTTCTGTAGGCCCGTGCCACAGCATAACAAAACCTGACTGGTCACCACAACAAAGATGTGGGCACAGGAAATCAGCTGGGAATCCCATCCCACATAGAAACAGAAATCTCTCCTATGTGCTGCGGAACTTCAACAACTCAAAACGGATCCAAACCGGGCCTTATCCTCCCAGAATATTTATGACATTGTCTCTTTGTTCCTCTATATCACCTATTAGAACAAGAGCAGACGCTGTATTATCATTGTATATTCAGAGCTCAGCTATGCCTGGCAGCGAGGGGAGGCTCAATAAATACCTGTTGAGCAAGCAAACGACTAGGTAAATGAATGAAGCAGATAGTTCGCCAAAGTGGGTCTGTAGAGACCTGGAATTAAGTGTTGATTTGATACCGTGTCTGGACATTTTCATCATTCTGTCTTCCTAAGAAAATGAAAGCTTACCTTTCAATTTTGGATTTCCTGATAGCAAAGTGAGGCTTCCCATTTGCAAGATATCATAAGTCAAAAAAAAAAAAAAAAGAAAGAAAAAGAAAAGCAATAAAAGAAAAGTAATGGAACCAAAGGGAACTTGCTGAGAGGGAGGAGCTGATGAAATGCCCGTGGGTCGCCCATGCTACCCTATTTTTCACCACCGCTCTCTTTAAAGGGGATGAGTGAGGGAGTTTTAAGTGGCTGTCTCCAGAGCACCCCGCCTGTCACTGACTATGTTTCGGAATTGAGAGCCAAAACCCAGCTGGGAGGAGGGAGTGGATAGGCAAGCCGCCTGGTGCAATCTTGTTGGCTGGCTGTGTGACAACCTTGGTGAACCACAGGGGACAGTCTGAACCCATTTGCACCCCCCCCCCTTCTGTCTGTGCTCAGTCTGGCTGCTGATAACAGAGGCCAGCTCGCTCTCTCATCCAGGACCTGCTTCCCTGCTCCACTGTCTCAGGACCAACTGCACCTGACTTTAGGACTCTGAACATTGGATGGCTCCCTCAGTCTAAACACTCACAGCTTGTAAACCTGCACCCTTTCCTTCCCTCCTCTCTTCCACCCTCCCCTTCCCTCCACCCCCAGCACCCTCCCCTTTCCTCTTGCAATCTCCCCTTCCCCCTGAACCATCCCCTTCCTCCTGCACCCTTCATTTCCCCCTGCATCCTCCCCTTTCCTCATCCACCCTCCCCTCCTCCACTCTCCCCTTCCCTCCTCCACCCTCCTCTTCCCCTGCATCCTTCCCTTTCCTCCTCCACCTTCCCCTTCCCTCCTCCACCCTCCTCTTTCCCTTGCCTCCTCCCCTTTCCTCCTCTACCCTTCCCTTCCCTTCCCTCCTCCACCCTCCTCTTCCCCCCCAACCTTCACATCCCCTCCTCCCCCCACCCTTCCCCTGAATCCTCCCCTCTGCTTTCTTTACCTTTTTTTTACTTGTGATGCACTAATTGTTCATGTTACCACACTCACTTATGTGAGTCTCAAACCCCCTGAGGTGAAGGTGTCCGGAAGTGGGTCTTAGGAGCAGATTATGAAGGAAGATGACCTGTTTGTCCTTTCCTCCCTGTTGATTATGTAGCAAGAAGTGAGCCCTTGTCAGACAGTGACTCAGCTGACATCTTTGATTTTGAACCTTTTAGCTTCTAAGATGAGAAGTAAACGTAGGGATCATTCACTTTCTGAGTTTCTGTTACACAGGCTTGAACAAGCTGCAACAAGCTGCCCCAGCTGCCGTGCTTTCTCTGACATGGTTGGTGGGCTGTTATCTCTTGAAACCCTGAAGGGGAAAAGGCCCTAAAGTTGTTTCTATGGAATATTTTATCAATGATGAGAAAGGCAACTAACAGATAAATATGCATCTTTTTGAACTGTCTTCATATAATAGACTAAGGAACCCTGGGTGTTAAAATATCAACTGTCTCTAACCTTATGAGCATCGGCTTTATCTGGCAACCAGCAGCAGCAATATCTGCCTCCCAGGGTTTAGAGCGGAAGAGTCGGAGAGTCCAGCAAACCTTTCACTGCCAGGCCATGTGGTCAGAAACCTGTCGACTCACAGTTGCAGAACGGAGGAAGAGATGCACAACTGAGGTCTTCCGAGTTGCCCAGCCCTGGAGGACTCTTCTGGTTTGTCTCTAGTGGAAGTCAGTCCTACACGTCATGGCCGCTTTGTGTTGTGCCTTAGGGACCTGCTTTTAGGGTAGAGTTCTGTCCCTGGGCCTATCACTCCCTTTCTCTCCCATCATTCCCGTTTCTCCATGGAATCACTTCTTGACAACATCTTCATTTTTGTCTATCAACAGAACATTTTTTTTCCTTCTAAGAATATAGAAATTGCTGTGGATCCATGAGAGGGGGCTTAAAATTTGGTGTCTGAGCCCCTGAAGCTGTTTTCCATTTCGTCAGTTAGAAGATCTCCCCATTCTGAGGCCTCCTGGCCCTTCCTTCCCCTCTCTTATTAAAAAGCATTATACTGAAGGAAGATAGATGCAGAAACACATCTCCACCAGGGACCTAAAAACAACATTTCAGCACAGGAGAGGAGGGAGATTTCACTGGAATGCTTCCCATTTTCCTTAGCAGAGATTGTAGCAGTAAAAAAGATCTAGATGGTTTGGGCCGTTTTTTTTTTCCTCCAAGTGTTTGTGTTTGCTCTTGAGGGAGGAAGCCCTGCGTCTTGAGCTCATTGGACCCCCATCTCTGGACCAGCCCACAGAGCAGGTAAACTTGTCTTAGCTAGAAGACCTCTGGCCTTGAAAGCCTCAACTTGGTGATGGATGTTGTCATTAAAAGTGCACAGCTGTGTAGAAGCCCCCCTGACTGAATTACTGAGCCTCCACGCTCTGGGATGTGTTGTTAGTTAGGTGGCTCTGTGTGACCTGTGACCTTCCCTCACTCCGGCAAACAACCTTGCCCGACGTGCATGAGCTGCATGTACCAGGAATCTAGACGCACTATTTAGAGATTTCCTCTTTTTCAACTCCTAGAGGCTTCTGAGTGGTGGCTTTTTAAAGTAATTTGGCTCCAAGCAAGCAGCATAGACGGGTTGACTCTCTTGGGCTCTTGCTTCCTATAAATCCAGCTGTGCCTAGGTGACCTTCCTCACGGACTGGGGCGGGGGGGGGGGGGGGGGGGGGGGGGGAGGGGGGGAAGGGATTTGTTTAGTGTTGCTGAGTTGCAGGCCCTAAATTGGGCTGCGTTGCCACTTCTTTCTAGTAATGTAAATAAGCACGCGGACTGCCCAGCTCTTGTCAGTGGCTGTAATCGGTCACGTCTGCTCTCCCTGCCATAACTCAGAAGGCAGAAGTCTGATAACTTAGTCTGAGCTTCACCTTTCGTGAGCCATCAGTTCATACATCACCCGCGACATGAAGAGGGCTTCGTTCCCACACGGTCGGCCCCAGAAGGTTGGGCCTGGTGTTAAGTTCTTAAAGACGGCATCTGTGCTCAGGACATCAGTCTCCAAAATGTTACACAAGTGCCCAATGATGCTCCTAAATCAGCCTCTCGCGATAAGTCCCCAGGGCTCCTTCTGTTTATTTAGGCCGGGTAAATGTTCAGGAAGGTAATATATTTTGGGGGGTCAGTATTTTATCACCCAGTGCAGGATATACAGTACAATCTGGGATACACCTTGACCACCAGTCAACAGGGCTTCAAGGGTGCAGGTCCACCTGCTTGCCATTGAGAATGTAAACAGTTCCGGAAGTGCAGGCTTAGTGAACATCTATTCAGTGGTAGGCATGGTATTTAGACCAGGCAGAAAGGAATACTGCGGTGTTCTTACCCTTCAAAGCTTACACCGTATGGAGAGCACCAGCCAAGCAAGAGCATAGATAGAAAACTGTGGAAGAAAAAGCTGGGATGCTGGAATGAAAACTTACAGAGAGTGGTTATTTGGGAGTCTCCGAGAAAAGCTATGTTAGGTGAGTGCAAGGGGGAAAGGTGGCTAACTGGACCAGAGGCAGAGGTGGTCCAGGCATCCTAGAGTTGCTAGCAGACAATTGCTCTAATTGTCTCCACCCACTGGCTTGTTAGAGACCTGAATGTTTTTGTCTTACTTAATACCTTGCTTGAAGCCAGAGGGTGGTGCTTGTTTTGAGACCACAAGAATTACCCTTGGGGACCTGAGCGGCTTTATTTTAGAGGACCCCCCCCCCCCACTTGCTAGAACCTGAGGGGGTGGGTTCCTTTGGAAAGAGGAGAAGAGTGACTCCAGATGACCCTCTGCCTGGGGGATACACAGAGTCAACTTTGTTGAGACACAGGCTCCCAGTGGGGAATCGGGTGGTAAATGGGTCGCGAGGGAGAGTTGGTTTTCCTTGAGGAGGTCTGGGCGTGTTGTTTAGTACTGATTCCCAACCCAGGGGGAGCTAGGTGCCCTTGTATTGTTTATTAGATGTCAGGATGACCTCATCCTCCAAAGTGTTGAGCCATGTGGGCTCGTTCCAAATATTTTGCTGGACATAAAATTAACTTCACTTTGAGGAGTTTTGAGAAATGGATGAAACTTCAGGTGTTGTGAAATTGTTATTAGGTGTTGAATTTTATAAGGGTCCATTTAGAACGGCTGTAACAAGAAGGGATTTAAGTAGTTCCTTTTCAGTTGTGAGCCTACTCTCTTAACAGCTGACCCATTTCTCCAGCCCTTAGTTTCTTTTCTTTATTTTCTTTCTAAGGTTTTTTTTTTAGTTATTTATTTTTATTTTTTGTCCATTGGTGTTGGTTCCCCTGGAACTGGAGTTACAGACCGTTGTGAGCTGCCATGTGGGTTCTGGGACGTGAACCTGGGTCCTCTGGAAGAGCAACCAGTGCTGTTAAGGGCTGAGCCATCTCTCCAGCACCCACTTAGAAGTTTCTTATGGCTTTGATGTTGCTCAGAAAGAAAAGCAGTATAGTCATCTCAGACAAAGTCTGAAAATGAATGGAATGTGAAGCTCACATTTGTACATCTACTTTGGGTTCCTTGACCGGTTTTTTTGAGAAATCTGGTTCCTTAGTTTACTACCTGTGGTAGTGTAAATGAGAAACATCTCACACAGGTGTTTGAACACCTGGTCCCAGTTGGTGGTGTGGTCCGGGACTTAGGAGGTGCCGCCGGACGTAGACTAAGAGGGTATCCAGCCTCGTCAGACTTCCGTTTCTTTCTGTGCGTTTCATTTTTGTGGTGGAAGATGTGCTTTCTCACTTCCTGCTCTGGTTGCCTGCTGCCATGCCCTCCGCACTACAGAGGACTCTTCTCCCTCCAGAGCCATAAGCCCTGATAAACCCTTCATCAGTTGACTTTAGTCTTGGTGTCTTATCCCAACAGAAAGGTACTTACAGAATCACTATTGAGTGCATGGGTGAATTCCAGACAGGTTGCCCTATGCTGGTGGCAGAGGCCACACAGGAGTGCCTCTCCCTCCTTCCATGGGTTTGGAACATGTTCCAAACATGTTTGTGTTCGTTATGTTTTCACAAATGCACTGTCATGTGTTGAGTTAGATTTCCCAGCAGTTGGGGTGCTGTTCAGGAGTCTTGGAGATAATAAGGAGGTTGTGTCCTCATCTAATAAAAAGGGGGAACCGGACAGAGAAGCAGACACAAAGGGAAGATGACGTGATGCCAAGGGAGAGCACCAGCTACAGCTCACGAGATGTCTAAAGTCATCAGGATCCTAGTAACCATCCCAGAACAGATCTTTCTCCCAGCCCTCAGACGGAACCAGCCCTGCCCACGCCTTGATGCTGAACTTCTAACCCCCAGAGATAGGAGATGATACATTTCTGTTTTAACTCACTCCGTACTTCTTCATGGCAGCTCTAGGAAACTCACACATCCACCACGCATTTTCTCAATTAATATATCATGGACATGAACTTGCTATAAGAACGTTTCCCTCCAGTCTTCTTTTATCTTTGGCTCACATGGGCCATTTCTGTCACATAATCATGATCGCTGTTTCTTCCAAGACAAAGCTTGTATTAAAGGTACATCATTTTATCATTTTGTTTATACCTCAAGAGATAGGTATTACTATGTCCATCAAAGAATAGGCTAAACTGAAATTGCTAATGTGGTTAGTAATGTGGACTGGATTTTAACTACTATTCCAGAAGGCTCAGAGTCCTACACTGGGGTCTCTGAAGGACTGGATGATATGCCATAGTAAAATAGAGAGTTTCTGTATGGCAAAGCAGCCTTAGGAGGTTACTGTAAGGGCCTATGGTTCTTGACTGAATGGGATGCTAAGTGTACTAAAAAATAGCTTATGGGAAAGGGGTCTTAGGGTCTGCTCTGGGGATCTGTGACTGTAATAAAACCACGTGTTTGGGACAATGTATTCTGAGCTAGTAACTGACTTACTCGAGAATCTTTGAAGCATGTTCATCAGTAAACTGCTTAATTTACGAGTTTCCCGCGTCATTCTGCTACTCATAGCTGCTCTCCTGCTTGAACTTGTGTGGAGGTGTGTGTGTGTGTTGCCTTTCTCATGTCAACAGGTGTCACTTTTAAGAGACGTGTTTGCGTGGGCGGTGGTGGCGCACGCCTTTAATCCCAACACTCGGGAGGCAGAGGCAGGCGGATCTCTGTGAGTTCGAGACCAGCCTGGTCTACAAGAGCTAGTTCCAGGACAGTCTCCAAAGCTACAGAGAAACCCTGTCTCAAACCTCCCCCGCCAAAAGATACGTGTTTGCTCCCTGATCAGTGAAGGGATGTATTAGTGCTTGCTACAGATTGGCAAAAGGGGAAACTGAGGGGAATATGGGTAAATAAGAAGGGAGGCAAACTTTGCATTCCAGTAGAGACAGTGATTTTTTTTTACAAATTAAAAGGAGGAATGAAGCGAGAAATGATTCCATTGATTGAAACAAAGCAATCACTTTTAGGACTGATCAAGAGGCCTTCAGTGCTCTCTCCATAAACATTCGTTTAGTTCAAGTGATATGATTGTGGCAAATAAGACACAGAACAATATTTTTTTTCTAAAAATTAAAAACCTTGTAACTAAGATTCTTTCACAAAATTTTAATCATAAAGTTGGTGATACAGTGATTAGTCATAAAAGCTACTTAACTGATAATCAGAAGAGACTGATTTTCTAATTTTTTGGTCTACAAATTTTCTAGACTCTGTTAGCAGGATTTCAACTGGATGCAAATGCCAGAGAAACTTACATCAAAATGACATGTAGAGGGGCGTGTGGGAGATATAGAGGGGGGTGTGGGAGACTTGTGGTCACCCAGCTGAGAAGTCCACTGAACTCTCACCTTCTCAACAAGACAAATGCAAAAATATTGCAGTTGGTCTCACATGTTCATAGTAAAAGTGTGTGTGAGTATTAATACAAATTTTACGGTTCTCTCTTCATTATCACTGGGTTAGAAGACACTGGAAACATTCCAGTCTCAGAGGATGGGTAGTAACTTAAAGAAAGTCACTCTTGTGTGTTTTAAAAGTCACTATAAATGTAGTGATTTCTTTGGAAGTCCTGAAAAGATATTTTTTAAGTTTGAAAACTTATACACTGGCTCATGAAGAATTCTATTCTTAATTGCTATAAAGAATGGTTATAAATTTAACTGAGTAACTGTCTAGCATTTCCAACCAAAATGCCCACGGTAACTTTAAATAGTATTTGACCCTCATGGTGTATCTGGAAACGGCTGGTTGTGAGGAGGCTGCATCTGAACAGCTCACCGCTCTGAAGGCAAAATGCTTTCCTGTGGGATAGAGAAGTCTTCTGCTCTGCCTTGTCCCTTATCCTTTATCGAATGTCTTAGTACCTTTGCTTAGTACTTTACATTCCTATAACTTCTGTGTTCCAGAATAAAGGATGAGGAGATATGAGCTAGTGCGTGGATCTTGCTGTTTGATTAGATAGAGAAAAGATTTTCTCAGCTGCCTTTTTTTTTTTTTAAAGAAAATTAAATCCTGGAATTTGAAAGTTCTAATTCTAGGGACTCCATTTTCTAAGTATTTTGCTGAGGGCGGATACAAGCCTACAGTACTTCAAGGGCTAAGAGCAACTGCTGTTCTATAAAAGCCTGTACAGACTGAGTGACAAAGGAAACATCAAATCATCCGCAGGACACAGGTAATGAGACTGCTTCATCACAATGAGAGAAATATTCCAAGAGTACACTCATGCACCTGTTCTTTGGAAAGACCGCGCCAAAACTCTCATTTCCTCTCGACTGGCCATTGAGGAAGAAGAGGGCCCGGGATGTGTCCTGTACTTTGGTTGTCTTCACTGTTCTTTGTTCTAGTCATGCTCCATGATGCTGTGACGGTTATAAAGGGAATCCAATCAATAAAATGACAGGCTGACAAAATGGAACTGGAATCCATTGACAGGCAGAAGCTGGGAGCTTGACCACGAAGCCAGACACTTTGAGGCGGTTGTTTAGTTATCCCTGCAACGCGGAGCAGTGGGGATAGAAGCCCCACGTGGTTGCTGTAAATACCAGACGGGATTTCAGGTGAGAAAATGTTTGTAAAATGAAGATTGCCCAACAAAAGCTACTTGCTATCCACGGCCAACTTGCAAATGTGAAATGACCCTATGAACTTAAATTCCACCACTTTTCCCCGCTTCTCCTGTGGGAGGACTAACTTCTAACAGCCACTGCAAAGTGTGCCCGAGCATAGAAATAATCTCATCATCACCTCCCGTGGAAACAGAGGAACAGCTCTCAGCCACTTAAGGACACATTTGTCCTGGCTTTCCTGGGTTTCGCATTAAGTTGAAGTTCGCTGTCAAAAGGCCTGTGCGTGACCCAACTGTTTCTCTCACTCTTCGCAGTCCCTAAAAGGGATCATATAGTCCTAATTAGGCCTAGAGAGGCCCACAAAAAAAACTTGTTTCCAAGAGCTTTGGATTTATGGACTGCAAACTGTAGGCTACTGTGTGTTTTAATATATGCAGAGAGACAATTAAGATAACTTCAGTTATGGTTTTAGGAAAGTGTCTGGGTAGCATTCAGCTGAATGGATAGTCTTTCTCTGTCAAAACCCAAAGTGAAAAGACATTTTTGGAGTCAACTTGCTCTGTTAAAGCAACCAACCATCTGAAAACACTCAATAGATTGGACGAAAATTGTACGAAATTTTGTGATCCTCAGGAGAGGGACAAAAGTTTGGAAGAAAGTTTAGCTGCCAAACTGCAGAAGCAGACAGTCCCCCAAGGAGGGGAGTTCAGTGGCCTACAATGTGTGAAAAAATGGCCGACCTCACTGAACAAAAATTGTCAGTTACAATCACAAGGAGATGTCACTGATAGACGGAAACATATCCCAAACTCCGTGGCAGCCAGACTCTGTGAAAACACGCACTCTCTGTCCTGTGATGGAGGTTGTAATTTGTGTAATCTTTTAAATAGCGATTTGGCTAGCTCTAATATGAAACTTTTAACACTATCACTCTGCTTTTTCTAGAAACTCATTCCAAGAAATTTATCACAGCTTAAAAAATATATGAAGGGGAGGGCCGGAAAGATGGCGCTGCAGGTGAAGGCCCTTGCCAACAAACCTACGGACCTGGATTTGATTCCTGGAACTCAAATTGTAGCGGGAGAAAATTCACTCTGTAACGTTGTCCTCTGATCTATGTATGTATGTGTGCCATGTACCCCCAGCACACAAAATAAATAAATAAATGTAAATTTTAAACGTATGAATGGAAATATTTATTTCCATCTTATTTGTTATAAGGAAAACAAAAAAAAACCCTTCTAATTGTTCAACAACAGGGGAATAGTTAAATAAGGTAGGATCTAACTGTTCATGTATAATATGTATTCATGCAGCCTTTAAATTTTATTATTTTGTAAATTACTTAATGTCTTACTTAAGTTACCATTACTGTGATAAACACCGTGATCAAAAGCAACTTGAGGAAGAAAAGGTTAATTTCATTTTACAACTCTCAGGACTTCCCTGAGGAAGTCAGGGAAGGAAATCAAGGTAGGAACATGAAGGCAGGAGCTGAAGCAGACATCACAGAGAAATACTTCTTACTGACTTGCTACACATGGCTTGCTTTCCTGCTTTCCTATATAACCAAGGACTAGTTGCTTAGAGTTTCTACCACCTGAAGTGAGCTGGACTCTCCCACATTAATCATTAATTAAAAAATAGATGTATCTTCTCAGTTGAGAGTCGCTCTTTCCAAATGACTCTATCTTGTGTCACATTGACATAAAATTAACCAACACATTTGATCTCTTGTCAATATGAACATAACATTTATTGAACAATAGCCTTTCCTCTGTTTGTTCCCATGATCTCATAGTAAAGTCAATGTCACCACATAGAACATTCCAACTTTTAAAAGTCCCACTCTTAAAAAATTGAAACACTCAAAACGTTCAGTCTCTTTAAAACACTCAATGTCACTCTCATAGTTCAAATCCTCTTTGAAATATCCAGAATCTCTAAAATATCTAAATCCTTCTTAAAACTCCAAAGTCTCTAAAAGTCAAGGTCTCTCAACTGTGAGTTCCTGTAAATCGAAAATGTTAGATACATTTTTACTCCAAGAAGGAAGAATTAGGGAGTCATCACAGTTGACATTCATCAGTGTAAAAATTTGGATAATCGAATTCTGCTGTCAATTATAATATAGGGTGATAGTGTAAAAAGTTCAATGTTTAAAGTCTGGAATCCACTCATGATCCACTGGGCTCCAAAGGGCCTTGGGAGCGCCACTTCTCTCTTTTTGCTATTTGCAGCAAACACAGCTTGTCTCTTAGGCTCAGGCCAGCTCTGTTGCACAGCTGCTACTGTCGTTGGTGGCCATCCCGTAGTGCCACCATCTCCAAAATGTTGAGGTCTCCACTGCAACAAGGCTGCGCCTTCACCAATAGCCTCTCCTGGGCTCTCATCAGGGCCTCTGACCCCGCCCCATGATGCCAAGCTTCAGCTTTTCCTCATGGCTCCTTTAACCCTGGGGCTTCTAGGGCAGCCGAGGCTGTGCCTTGGCCAGCGGACTCTCCTGGCCTCTTGGGGTGCCAAGCCCCAGCTGTTCTCACGACCGCTTCATGTCTTCAGAACCAACACCAGGGAACTCTTGTCCATTACTTCAGCCACCAGCATGAGGTACAGCCTCGTGCTGACTTGACTGCAGCGCCTGTGTGCTGTCCCTGTGGAAACACTTCCAGAAGATTCTGCCCCAATGATATCAGTCTGATTCCTTAGCACCAGCTGCCCAGAACCACAGACTCTGTAACGCAATAGCATGAGCTTTTATTCCACCCTGAAACCTCACAGACCATTAACTGCTTAGCCCTCAGAATTCTTACCGTCTAAGCTACTACAGAGTATCCCATTTTCTCAGTCGAGAGTCTTCCTTCCCAAATGACTCTAGATTGTATTGAGCTGACATAAAATTAACCAACACGCTTAAAAATTTGGATAATCTAATTCTGCTGTCATTTATAATATAGGGTGATAGAAAACAGCGCACAGCGTGGAATGCCTACCTGGGAACTGTGTGGCTAGAAAGAGATTGAAAGGGAGCGACAAAATGTCACCAGTGTTTCCACTATGTGTTGAGGGTATTCACTACTTGTATTCTCTTTAGATACTTATGTGCTTTCCAAATTGTATACAATTAGCATGTACACTAAACCCATTACCCACCGTTTTGCTTTCTATAGTTTGAGTTACCCCAGGGACACTGAAGTCCAAAAGTTATTAAGTGGAAGATTTCAGAAATAAAGAGTTCATAAATTTCAAGCAATTGTTATATTGTTTTTAAGTGGTTTTTTTTTTTATCTCTTGTAGTTACTCTCTTACTCTGTTTAATTTAGAAATGTATAATAGATCTGCATTTTCTGTACTGTTTGTGGTTTCTTGCATTCCTTGGGAATCTTTGCACGCAAGCCCCACAGAAAAGGGGAGAAGACTAATGTCTGAGGGACCATAGCAATCCACAAAACTGGATATAAACCGAGTGGATACTTGGTGATGTGCTGTGATAAAGCACCCTAACAAAAAGCGAGCTAGGGAAGACATGGTCTATTCTGGTTTACGGTTCCAGGCTCCGGAGTGGGTATAGTCCCATGGTGGGGAAGGCATGGCGCAGCAGGACCGCGAGGCTGGCTTGGTGGTTAGGAAACTGATCCCGTTTCGTATACACAGAGGAAGCAGAAAGAGGAAGACAGAGAAGTGGCCAGGTTGTAAAGCCTCGAAACCATCCCCCAGTGGCGCGCTTTCTTTAGCCAAGCTCCACCCCCCAAAGCTTGCCTAACATCCTGGAACAGCACCAGCAGCTGGGTGCCAAGTGTTCCAAAACAGGAACCTATGGGGGACATTTTATATTCAAGCCACGACAGGTATGTTCTCTAAACTCAGCTGAGTAAACTTTTGAAACTGGAGCCTCCACCTGCCCAACACGGACAGGGAGTGCAAGCTGACCTTCACTGGTTTCCCCGGGAAGAAATTCCATCTGGAGCAAGCCGCCATGTACACATGGGCTGTTCGTGTCTGTCATCCATCAAAACCTTGAGTAAACACGAGAAGAACTAAAAAGGAGGAGTCTGGAGAGTCTCTGTCTCTGCTCCTTACTGGGTTTTACCACCCTTCGCCTTTGACTCTGTTGACTTTATCTTTACATTTTGCTCAATAGGTAATTTGAGAAGGCAGATAGAGTGGGGTACCTAGAATCTTGCTGAGGAAGTGAATTAAAACGACCCAGGGAAAGCATGAACGAGCTCTGTTTTTATTCAGGTTCACAGGGAAACTGAGTGGAATGTACCAATGGCACGCCTAAATAGCCTAGAGCTGGGAGACTGAGGTAGGAGTCTGTTGAGTTTGAGGCCAGCTTGAGCTTCGTAGTGAATTCCAGGTCAGTCTGGGCTGCATAGAGAGACAATATTCCACAAACAAACAAACAAACAAACAAACAAACGATTGAGCTATGGATTTCCAGGTTTTTCTTCCCATACACAGGAGGCTAGGTGTTTCTACTTTCTCTAATAAAAAGTGTTCTTTTTCCTTTAGACCAAGTAGAAAATTACTCAGACTTAGTACTTTAAGAATAAGAACACCACCACCACCACCACCACCAAGGCTGAACAAGGCTGAACTCAGAATGTGAGGTCAGGAAGAAAGACTGGGAATGGAGCTCAGTCTGTAGAATGCTTGCCTAGCACGCACAAACAAAGTCTGGGGTTGATCCCCAGTACCCCATAAGCACAGTGGAGGTCAAGGACTTTAAACCCAGCACTCAGGAGGTGGGGACAGGGAGATGAGAAGTTCAAGGTCATCCTCAGCTCCTCAGCTACAGGCCAGCCTGGGCTTCCGGAGACCCTGTCCAGGAAAAACAAAAAGCTAGCTATCTTGTGCCGGATGCTTTTTGTGCATCCCTCTCTCGATATTCTTTGCTTCCTTTCCCTTGCTTTCTGTCCTAGAAGACTGACCCTTGTGGCCCACATCTGGGGCTGGCAGCCTCTGGATTCCAGCTGGGTTTGGCCAGTTGACACATAAGCAGAAGGGGAGACCTTGGAAGATTTACCCTTCCAGCTCTCTTCTGTTGGACTCTGATTTTCAGTGGCTGCTGTATTCTTCCCACATCTGCAACTTTCTGGAGGATCCCAGAAACTAATGATTGATTCCTGCCTTTTCCCTTCAAGCTTAGGGAAGGGAGGGGCAGCGGCTTCCTGGTTGCCCTAGGTGCTAGGTATCTTACCATCCCTGTTTCCCTGTAAGTCTGCCCAAGCCTTTGGAACACTAAGATGTGTATCACAATGGCCTTGAACCTGCCTTACCCGTGGCCTTGGTGATGATGATCTATGAGAGTCCTGTGGATCATGAACGTATTAGAGAAATATCAGGGAAGGAGAATTTATCGTAGGGATTTATCGATACCGTTACTCACAGGTCTACTGTATTATATCAGACCACGCAGAGGAAAGAGGATTTAGAAGATTGTCTAAGATGTCACAAAGATGGATAGAGTTTACTTGATGGGGAAAAGCAGAGCAGCTACAACCGATTTCAGGTTTTTAAATATGAGTTCTGTAATTTCTTATCTCTGACCCCAGACATATGGGAATGCTTTTTGGCCGAGACCTGAAGGCCTTACTCAATACTGTCTCATGTCATCCTCTTTCAGTCCTGAGACCCCAGACTGCCTGTCTTTTTCTTTCTCCTTCTGCTGGTCCATGAAGATGCTCTCAAATGTAGACCAAGAAATGTGAGAGCCTGGGAAAGGTGAAATGAAATGGAGGTAGACAGGCATGTTACTCTTGATTCAGAACCGGAGATCAAGCGCTGAGATCATCTTGGCTTCACAGATCAACAGAGGCAGCAACAGAGAAGATGTGCTTGCCAGGTAATGGCTTCACAAGGAATGTGGGAGTTTTATATGGGACAAACTCAAAACACTTCTGAAAGACATACAAATAATCTTGGACACATAGAAAGATGTCCTTTATCATAGATAGGAAGAGTCAATATCACAAAGTTTTTTCTGTTAATAAGGGTTACATAGAAAAAGAAAAAAGAAAAAAAAACATATAAGATTAGAGTATTTGAAACAAGCCAACTGCAAAGCTTGAATGTAATGTAAAGTTTTTGCAATTAAGATAGTATCAAACTGACAGAGAGGATAGACAGACCAATAGAATCAAAAAGAAGTCCATCATGCCTTTAATCCCAGTACTTGGAAGGCAGAGGCAGGCCAATCTCTGTGAGTTTGAGGCCAGCCTGGACTACAGAGCGAGTTTCAGGACAGCCAGGACCATTTTTACAGAGAAACACTGTCTTGAAAGACCTGAATTTAAGAAAAAAGAAAGAAAAGAAAAAAGAAAGTCCAGTCATAACCTCAAATGTTTGTGGGGATTTAGCAAGGTGCTTTCTCCAAAGCAACCATTGGCTGGGCAAAAATGAAAAGTGAATTAGCTTTCTTTCAATTTTATTTACTGCTATCGTGTATATGTGTAAGAGGCGTGTGTGCTAGTGACCAGAACATCTGGAGGTCTGAGGGCAACTTTCTAGATGTGGTTCTCTCCTTCCATCATGGAATGTGAGTATTTAATTCAGTTTGTTACGCTTGTCTGCCAAGTGCCTTTATCTGTCTGTCTCTCTGTCTCCCCCCCCCCCACCCTTTTTATTTTGGTTGCAGGCTCTCACTCTTTAGCTCAGGTTGACCTCAAACTCACTATTTTCTTCCTTTCTTCCCAAGTGCTGGGATGATAGCTGAAACATACATTTCTGTATAAACAGCTTGAGGACACTAGGTATCCATAATGTGAAGATAAGCAGATAAATACTAGATGGGCTGAAGAATGAAAACAGCATTCCCTACAATGTAGATCTAAGGAGGCATTTCCTAAATAAAACTCAGAACCTGAATCAACAAAAAGATGGACCACTGAACTAAAAAACAGACACATTTACCTAGAAAATAACAATAACAACAAGAACCATAGCAAAGTCATAAGGCAACTGGCCACCAGGAAAAAATGGGGGAAAACCGTTTACAGTATACAACACCAGAAAACGGCCAATACTCATGTAGGTTGTGGGGTGCGGGAGGTGAGACAGCTTCCTTCGCTTTTCTTCTGCCTTCTTTCTAGAGAGATCATTGTAATTAGCTTGCTGCTGGGTTGGTGTGATCTAACCTTTCCCGGTCACATGATTGCTATTTTTCAGCTATCTTTTCTTTCACTCCCCAGCTGGGCTTGATTTATATGTGTTTTCCCAATTCTCATTCTGAGCCGGGTTGTGCACCTGGTGTTTTCCCAGGGCCAGCAGCAGGGCTGGTTTGCTGGGCTCTCATTTCACTGAGGGTTCTCAGTGAGGCCTGCCCCAGTGTGGGCGGTCAGGGGCTCAGGGAAGAAGGTGGGCCAAGGGGAGCCTTTAGCAGAAATGAATACACCCAGGATACCCGGAATATATTAGTCGTGGAGATCCAGCTGTTACAGACACACAGGCCCCTTTATGGCATCCCAACAAGAATGGATACGTTTTCAAAGTTGGGGGTGAAATTAATATATTTTCTGTTATATAGATAGCTAAAGCAAATTATTATTATTTTTCTTCATCTTGGTTGTTTGAGGTATCACAGGTCAGTGGACACAGGGTAAATTTCATTGTCTTCAGATTCATTCAAGTGAACGGAGAACGGGAAAGTAATGATGTTTTGGAGGTAGGAGCAGTGCCAGGAAATTAGGGGGATGAATTTGAAAAAAAACCCCGCTGCTCACCCTGCCTCCACCCCACTGTTAAGGAAGCATTTTCCCCCAGAGATGGCTAGTACTCGCTGGAAGGGCATCTTTGAGATCTCAGGTCCGTTTTCTGAGCTACACGGGCTTCCCGCTGACTTGGGAATTGGACACATTCTAGTGGCAGAGGGCTTCCTGCTTTTTGAAAGCAATTCCCCTTCGTTTACCATATTTGAGCACCACAGGGCTTCCGGAAGCAGGTGGTGCCGAATATGGTTGTCCTCATTTTGCAGATAAGAGCTAAACAGAGAAAGGTGTTGCGGCAGCAGAGGACTGTGGGTAAGAAGCGAGGGCACGCAGCTGTTAACTGGATTCAATATCCTGAGTAAGTCAGTGCTCTATAAAGTTCCCGAGTCTCCATCCTGCTTCAGTTAGGCGAGAAGTCTTCAGAAGACGGTCCTTGAGGGCCGTCCCAGTGTTACTACTAGAGAATTTTACCACTGGCCGGCAGCACTGGGAATTAGCCAGTCAGAAACTCTGCCCTGCTAAATCCTACCCTTCCTCCACCCCACACGGTGAGGAACCAAGGACTCGCTTGGGATGGCCTGGGCATCCCTTCTGAAGTCACAGATGGGAGAGGCCAGCGTTCCTGTTCGATTGCAAAACATTTTTAAAGTTCATCTTACGTCTTGTAAATTTCAATTCCCCCATGCATTTCCTCATTAAGATTTTCCAACTTTATTCAAGTATGATTTACAGACCCTGAATTCACTTATTATCATCCCACGATTTACTGCTTTTAGTAAATCTAAAGGATTGCAGCCATCAGCACACAATAGATTTAGAACTCTTTCTTCAAAAAGTTCCTTTAGGCTGAGGTGTAGATCAGTTGGCAGAGAGCCTGCCCGGCGTGCTGGAGGCTCCAACTTCCACATCTAGTCTGCCATCAGAGGGGTGTTGGGGAGCGGCACAGAGTAAGGCCCAGCACGGAGGAAACGGTGAGCGTCATTCTCTCCTTCCTTATATAACTACCGACAATGTTGGGAACAAAGTAAGCCATGCTTGGATGAAAAATGACAGCCCACATTAGGTGTGCAGCTGCGGATGGATCTCCTTAAGTGAGAAGCCCACACATAGGGAATTCCAGGGCAGCCGGAGTTACACGGCGAGACTCTGACTAAACATAAATGAAAAGAAAAAAAGAAAAAAGAAAGGAAAAACTCAAGCTACCAAAATATGCACTAAGTTTCAGAATTTTTGTGAAGACTTATTCAATGTAGGTAAAGAAGGCTGGTTGGAAAGGGTGTGGCCACCAGTGTCAACACGGCGAAGAGCGGCTTCTGGAAGGCCGCTGCTAGGGACTGCCAAGTCATTTCTGACTTCAAAGTTCCGTTCCAGCTTCTGGCTCTTGAGTGAAGGGGCTGACGGCTGTGTGTCTGAAATGATCCCCTTCTCTACCTTGGGCTGAGTTCTGCTGGGCTCCACGTTTTGAAAAGGTTCCTTACTATTATGGCTACTAGAAGAAGTGCCAGGTTTGAATTACGCTGTAATTTAATAAAAAAAAATAAAATAAAAACTAACATGAACTTTGAATTCCTTCCCAGATGAATAGAGTTTAGAAGTGAAGAGCCACAGAGTCTACCTGTTGAAGCACAAAATCTGACAGAGAAAAAGATAGCAACCCCCCCCCCACACACACACACACCCTCTTTTGGACAGTGAGCAATGTTAAAGAAGTGTGAGTATGTGCACATAGGTACACACACACACACACACACACACACACACAGGCTCGCATGCAGGTTTGGAAAACAAAGCATCATTTTCAAATCAGACCCCACCAGGAGAATGGTTTGCGTGGGAAATACTCCATAAAAATCAAACCCAAAATTCCCTAGGTAGCAAGAAAAAAATGTGGGGGGGCTCGTGTGTTAAACAGCCCCAGGAGGGGCTCGCTCTTCTGTGAGAGTGGCCTCCCACTCTTGGCCCAGGCTTTCGGCTCTCCCCTGGGTTTCGTTAACTTTTCACTTTCTCTACTACATCTATCCTCCGAGGATTTGTCGATCTTTGTTTCTTTAAGCTGAGGCATGGACACAAATTCTTTTCCTTCCTTCACTCAGCAAAATTTTGTAAAACAAACCCCCTCAAACTAGGAGGAAAGAACAGGAGAGAGGGATGGCAGGATATGGGGGGAGGGGTTGGCTGTGCAGTCAGTGCACAGGACTCTGAATTCAAGGCTGCCTGGTGAATCTGACCCCGTTTGCCCCTGAGCTTCTCGCAAGTTAAGGAGCCCAACCCTTGGTTCCCACTCCTGTGTTCTGTGGTCTTACACATCATCTCTCTACCTTCTGTCCACATCATTGTCCTGCTCCATCAATAGCAGAGCAAAGCAGGCCAGTTATGTGGCTGTTAAAATCCCTAATTCCATAGGACCTCAAGCCAAATGTCACTTAGCAGCTTGTTACTTTCAGCTTTCCGTGAGCACAAGAATCGACACTGCCAGCTACCTACGCTGGGAACTTTCAGTCTGTTGTCTACACCTCCTGGGGAGATGATCTAGCTCAGCGAAGGTCAGTGAGCGCACAGTTAGAGCCTTGAGTGTTAGCACCCAAAATGGGATTTCCTTACTCCCTGACACAGCCTCTCTTTCGACTCCTGTCTCTAATGAGACATGTCTCTTTGAGAGATTAAGAAGTTTAATGCCTTTTTCTTACTGAAAAGATACATTGAAGTTGGAATAAATAATTGTCAATATTAGAGTGTAAAAACCCTTACCTTGCCTAGAAGAAAATGCTAGTGGTTTTCCAAACAATGTACATAGGATTTTCAAACCAACCACTTCAGCATCACCTAAAACCTTATTAGAAATGCAGATTTTCAACAGGGTGTGGTGATGTAAACCTCTAACCTGGGCACTCAGCACTTGGGAGGCTGAGGCAGGCACATATCTATGAGTTTGAGGACAGCCTGGTCTACTCAGCTATCTTCAGGTCATTCGGGTCTACATAGTGAGACTCTGTTTCCAAAATGCAAAACAAATAAACTAAAAAGAAGTGAAAGATCTTGGGGTCCTCCATTTACTAAGTCAGAAACTTGAGGGTCACAGCATTGTATTTTAAGAATCCCCAAGAAGATTCTGAGTCACTAGAGCCACTATCTGAGCTACTGAGTTATATATTATCTATGTTCCTCTATCTATCTATCTATCTATCTATCTATCTATCTATCTATCTATCTATCTATCTACCTATCTATCTATCTACCTATCTATCTATCTATCTATCTAGCTATCTAGCTATCTATCTTCTATCTATCATCTATCTATCATCTATCTATCTATCCATCCATCCATCCATCTATCTATCTATCATCTGTCTGTCTGTCTGTCTGTCTGTCTGTCTGTCTGTCTATCCATCCATCCATCATCCATTTATTTAGGACAGAGTCTTGCTATGTAACCCTGGAAGCCTGGAAATTGTGGTCCTCCTGCTTCAGTTTCTAGCAGGTTGGAATGGTAAGTGTGGGCTGCTATGCCTCTATCTCTCTTTTCTCTCCTCTCTCCCCTCTCCTCTTTCTTTCTCTCTTTTTAGTAATAGAGCACTGGTTTTACTCAGGACAGCTGTGTGCCAGGCTGAACCATACCATATTTTTAACAGTCCTTATAGATGGAATTACAGATGGGATGTAAGCAGTAGTCAGTGATCCAGGCCCCTGAGAACTCCTAGGGAGAGGGTTGACTCCACTCCAGAAAAGTTTTTGTCTTTGCCTGCTTTTCTCTGCTTCCTTCCTTGACTAGAATGTTTGTTGCTGACATGAATTGTGAGGTGAGCCTGAGATTGCTTTAGACTATTCTGTGCTGCTACAGCAGTGCTTGGGGCTGGGTAACCTAAAATGAATGGAGCTTTGTAGGCGGAGGCTGCTCGTTTGTTTCCCGGTTGCCCACACCCAAAATAATCACACAGAAACTGTATTAATTAAAACACTGCTTGGCCTATTAGCTTGTGCATATTTCTAACTAGCTCTTACATCTTAAATTAACCAATTGATCTGTGCATCACCACAAGGACATGGCCTACCGGCAAGGTACTGGCATAACCAGACATTTTTCTCCTTTGGCAGCTATGTGACTTCTCTTTGACTCTGCCATCTTTTTCCTCCTCTGTCTGCTTGGAATTCCCACCTTGCCCTATTCTGCACTGCAATAGGCCCAAAGAAGCTTTTTTTAAATTAACCAATGGTATTCACAGCATAAAGAGGGGAATCCCACATCAGAGATTTGTTTCTTACAGTTCTGGAGGCTAAGAAGTTCAAGGTTGAACAGTTGACAGTGACAAGGGCCTGCTTTCCAGAAAGGCAATGCAAGACAGAGAGAGAGAGGGAGGGGGGGGTATAGGGAGAGGGAGAGAGAGAGGAGAGAGAGAGAGAGAGAGAAAGAGAAAACTTATCCTCTAGTGAGGAGCCCACTTCATGCTCTAATTACCCTTAAAGATTCCACCATTGCCTTCACAATTAGGTTTTCAACATGAACGCTGAGGACACACTGGATCATAGCAGTAATAGGAGTAATGATAATGGAGCCGAGAGTATGAAGGAACCTTGGCCTTGAGACCATCGCCCTGGGCTCCTTTCAGCTTCTCTAGGAGGTAGGAAATAAACGGCCTTCTTTAAGACACTGGGAAGGTTTGTAGTCTAGGTAGCTGCATCCAGGCTTAACAGCTTTTTATAAATACTGTATTCTGAAGAAAATCGAAGTTAAAAGCCTATACCTGCAACACATGGCAGAGATGGCATGTCCATGTCGGGGATGAGGCTGGTCCTGAAAAGGGGGCTGAAGGAAAAAAAAAAGAAGTGAGAAAGTAGAGGAAGGGAGAGTCAGTTGAGATCACATCATCTAGGGTGAGTTATGGACTGATAAGCTGGCTCCATAAAAAAGAGGATTATTTCAGAATTTCCTTGTGATAATTAGAACCCATGTATGCATAACTAAGAGGGCACACATTTTTCTATATGGATTTTACTATGCAAATATTCTTATGCTCAGGGTTGTAAGAGATAGAAAGACAACGTGGTTAAATCTCTGCCTTGGAAAAACCCAAGACTTAAACAAAGAGAAGCCATGCTCAGTAAGATGAAAACCATTGTCTGTCGCAGTTGCTCAGAGGTTTGGCCTTTCTCCTTATGGGACAAGGCCCGTATTGTACCAGACTAAGGGTGGCATGGAGCCTCCAGGGTTTCCTGATGTGTGTTCTGGGTTGTTTTATGAATGCGTAATAAAAATGGTGAACTTTGAGTTCTGTGTGTTGGACACCTGATTCACTTTGAGATCATGCCAATCTCCTTTACTGAGGAAATAATCTCGGGACTACTGCATTCTGTCCCCGTGAAGTCTCTTTGGGTCAGCTTCCTCCGGACAGATCTCAGAAGCAAGCTTCCTTAGAGTATGACATAAGCAGACCTCAGTGTCAAGCAGAAAAGACGGCTCAGAGCAGTGGGAGCACGGGACCCTCTGGGGAGGCCATTGGTGTATTCACCAGGTATTTATTGTGTACCGGGTATGAGGAGACTCTATGACATCATTTGTGGGCTGACGGGAGGGCTCTGCTGGGACAGTGCTCCCCTTGCAAACATGAGAGCCTCACTTCAATTCCCCAGAATCAGATGAAAAAGCTGGCCACAGTGGTAGGTACTCAACATCCCAGCATTAGGGCAATGGAGGCAGCAAGTCCTTCAGACACAACTGGACAGCCAGGCTAGCTGAATCGCCAGCCCCAGGCCAGTAAGAGATTCTGTATCAAAAAACAAAAAGGTGGACCAATTGAGGATGAGGGGTTTGGAAGAATTTGGAGGAAAGGGACTTGACAAGGTCTGAAGAGAAGAAAGGGAAGGAGAACAGTGATATGATTATAATTTAATTAAAAGTGTTCAAAATTAAAAATTTAAAAACAAAACCCTGAACCACAAAGTGGATAGCAACTGAGGAACAAAACCAGAGGTTGACCTCTGTCCTCCACATGTGTACAATTTCTGTTCCCCAGTTGTGATGTGAGCCAAAAACCAAGGGTGGGAGTCCTGGGCCTCCTCTGGCTGTCAGGAAGGATGCCGGCAAGCTGGGGGCCAGCAGTGGTTTCTAGGGGAAAGGACTGTGCATCAGAGCTGGGAATCAGCTGATGGGACTTAGGAAGTGAATGGAGGGAGGGGCACTGCAGAGAGTGTGGTTTTTACCTCTGAGTGACTTCCACCTTGGAGGCCTGAAGGCTTGGCCCCTGGCTTCTCCAGAAGAAGAACTCCCTCCTTCTTCCTTGAATTCTCCGGGGACTGCAAGTTGAAAGGACTTCTCTTTCTCTCACTCTCTGTACTCCTTGTCTAGGCTTCATGAATTCAGAGTCACTAAAATGTGGGCACCTATAGGATGGAAAAGAAACGTGAATGGGAGAGAAGATGTGGGCAGAATAACTGGAAACAGAGGACATGTGTCTTCCCATTTTAGAGACATCATGAGGCACGGGCCTTTGAATGTAGAAACAAAGTTGTAAATCTTACTTTCTTATTTTACTTTGCTAAAAGCTCAATTTGTAAGGTAAGCAATTAAAATGTTCAAATTAAAAAGCCAAAGTAAATCACAATTATGAGTCAGCTCTTAATTTATTCAGAGGTTTTTTTTCCCCATCCTCCCTCAGAAAAAAAGACTAACATTTCATGTCAATTCCATTGCAGCTTCAGCAATGAGACTTTCACAAATGGGAAGCTGGAGCGGTCTCACCGCATTGCTGTGTCTCTCCCCCCCCCCCCCCCCCCCGCTCTGCCCCATTAGAGTCCTGAAAAGACCACAGGTGGGACTCTCCAACTGCTCCTGCGGGCCTCGGTTTACACAGGCGTCTTCACACTAATTAGAGCTGTGGGAGAAAAGAATGCCAATAGGAAAAGGCATCTTCATTTCAACATGGACGACATGTTAGCCGGGTCAGCTGTGGTGTTCATAAGTAAACAGTACCAGTCCTGGTTGGAGGTTGTGACAGGTGATCTCAGATTTCTCAGACAGATGGGCGGCCCAGGAGGAGAGTGATAAAGTTTCTCTAGTGGTCCAGAAGGGAACGGAGGTGGCACTCTCTTCCCTAACCTCATCTTCTCCAGCTGTGCACCATCCAGAAGCACACATAGGAAGGCAATGGCAAGCTTTCCTATTCCACACCCAACCTCTTTCACAGACGCTGCCATCGGATGGCTCTCAAAGCACATGTGATCCGGGGGAGTCAGGACCCTCTCACCCCCTCCCCAAGTTCACCTTCATATGTCATTAAACAGGGTCAACTAAAGTCTGCATACCAACAGAATCCAGTCACCTAGGCCATATCAAGATGATTTCAACTTAAATTCTAAATGACCTTTAATCAAGTCAAATTCTCCAAAGCTGCTGCCTTCCTCTCCACCATTCTAATTAAACCATTTTAATTAAATTTCTTGCTATCTTATTGTGTGTGATCTGGGAGTCTGATTTAATTTGATTCATAAGAACAATGTGGCATTGAGTGGAATTCCTATCGGTTTCATTAGGTTTGTTTGTTTGTTAGCTAGATCACGCTGCAGTCTGAGCTGAGGATGGCTTTCTCTTTGTTTTTCCCCTTTCAGGCTTGGGTTGTATAACTGACTTACTGCTCCAGTCTCCTCAGGGGAAAGCCAATGGAAGCCAAAGGAAGAAAGAGAAAGGGAAGGGAAGGAAGAGGATGAAAGAGAGAGAGAGAGAGAGAGAGAGAGAGAGAGAGAGAGAGAGAGAGAGAGGAGGACAACAAGAAGGGTAGACAAAAAGACCCTGAGACTATGGAGAAAGGAGGAGGAGAGGGAGACAGGAGCGGAAGGACAAGGTTAGACTCAAAGGCAAGAGGGAAACACTTCCATCATCGGAACTGAACATGTAGGATGAGCATCTCACAGCGAGGTTTCTCTCTGTTCAAGGACTACATGCCTTCCAGCTTTACTGTTAAGAGGTTGACATTGGGTCACATGCCAACTCAAAGGCAGTGGGGTCTATTGTCAAGCTTCTCCACTGTGTCCCTGCAGTGTTGGCTCCCTGTTAGCTCAGCAGCTCTAGTTTGGGGTGTGTGTGTGGGGGGGTACATCACACCATCAGTATCTGTCTTCGAATTTTAGGAAGCGTTGTAGCAACCTTCCCTGAGTAATCTTCATCTAGCCACTCAACATCTTTGTTCATGGTAACATGATTGCAATGGGAATCAGCTGAGAATGGATACTGAGTGCTCCTAGTTGATGGTGGGAAAGTTCTAGCCAGAAGGGAGCCACAATAAGACTGTGAAGGGGAGCAAATCCTAGACCAAGACTACAAGTTGTATTAGAGCAAGGGCAGTGACTAACGTCTATCATGTGCTATGGCTGCATCTGAAATGTCCCTACCACAGTCTTGTGTTCCGGATACTCATTCCTAGTTGGTGGTGCTGTTTGGGGAGGCTGTGGAGCCTTCAGAAGGAAGGGCTCACTTCGTGGAAGTGAGTAAGGGGGGGGGAGGGCATCTTGGAAAGGTACAGCCCCACTACCGACTCCAGAGGTTCTCTCTGCCTCCTGGTCCACTGCCGTGTGAACAGTCATTTGTTCAGTCCCACTGCCACAGACTGCAGCACTGTCTTGTCCTCCCTGCTGTGATGGCCTTCTGCCTCCTGAAGCCCCCCATAAATCGTTCCTGAAACACAAAAGTTAATATGATATTAAAAGGAAAAGAGCGTGTGTCTCACTATATACAAAACTGCTTCCAAATGGATGACAGACTGAAGTACAAACCCTGAAACTGTAAATCTTCTAAAAGAAAGGGTAAGAAAAAAACCTTTGTGACCTTATGTTATGCAGAACTCTTAGCTGTGATACCAAAGACAAGATTCATAAGAGAAAAAAAGATTGTTTTGTAAGCAATCTTCATTCTCCTTCCTGTCCTCCATTTCCAATTCCACAATCTCATCTCTAGCTCCTTCGCAGACCACTTGCAGGGATTTGCCTTTCCTCTCTGCCTCCATGGGGACTCTGAAGATCTCCCAAGGAACCAGCCATCCTCCCTCACCCCACCCCTTTGCTCTTCTTCAGGCTGCCAATACCCAGAGGCACTCACTGCCTAGGAACCAGCAGGCCGTGCCAGCCTGGGAATCAGAGCAGTGTCTTGCTCAGCCATCGTCAGAGAAGCTAACTTCCTATTGCAGTAGAGAGAACAAATAGAAAGACCCACAACTGGACAATGTGCAGAGAGCGAGAGATCTTGGAACCCTCAGTCCTTAATGGACGCCTCCATCCAACCTTTCCCCTCAGGGGCTCAGAGAACTCTGTGGGGAGAGGAGGCAGAGAGATTTTACAAGCTAATGGGGATGGAGGGCAACAAAGACCTTCTAGACACAACAGGGCTCATGCGCATATGAACTACAAGAGCCTGAGGGCGCACACGCAGGGAGGTCCCATGCCCGGCAGTGGATGGACACCACAAAATGAACTCAGTGGCATCTTTGGAGGTTTTTAATCTCATAATGCTTTGTCTGGGCATTTAAAAAAGTCTTATCTTAGCCGGGCGGTGGTGGCGCACGCCTTTAATCCCAGCACTCGGGAGGCAGAGGCAGGCAGATCTCTGTGAGTTCGAGGCCAGCCTGGTCTACAAGAGCTAGTTCCAGGACAGGCTCTAAAAAAGCTGCAGAGAAACCCTGTCTCGAAAAACCAAAAAAAAAAAAAAAAAAAAAAAAAAAAAAGTCTTATCTTTTGCTATACATTATGGTTTCTAGTTAGGTATTTTATGGGATTTCGGGTGTCCAAATGTATGCACCTTTGTGTCTATATGTGTTTCTTGTGCTTTTTCTTTGGTTCTTTTTTTGTTTTCTGTTTGTTTTGTCCATTCTGATTTGCTTGTTTTTATTTTTATCATATTTTCTAGATGCCTGTTTATGAGAGAGAGAGAGAAAGAGAGAGAGAGAGAGAGAGAGAGAGAGAGAGAGAGAGAGGATTTGGGTGGGAGAGGTAGGGAGATCTGTGAAGAGTTGGGAGAGGGGAAACCATAACCAGAATACCTTGCATGTAGAGAGAAAAGTGATAAACTGGACCTGTGGAAATAGGAAAAATAAGGTTTCTTCTGTGCAAAAGACATTGCTAAGAGAAGAAAAAGACAATCACAGATCTTTAGATAGCATTTGAGGAGGATGTAATAGAAGACAAAAGACTGGTATTCATGAGAGTCACCAAGATCTGGAAACTCAGTAATAAAAAAAAGTCAACTTGATTAAAAAATGGGCAAAAGATTACAACACCCTATCAAAAGAAATCTTTGTACAATGGATCAACATATGTGAAAATATGCTCACAGTCCTTTGTCACTAAAGAAAGGGAAGCCAAAACCAGAAAAAAATAATGTGATTCCTTTCTTGGAATGACAGAAAGAAAGAGAAAAAAAAGAAGGAAGGAAGGGGAAAGCAAGGAAGGAAGGAAGGAAGGAAGGAAGGAAGGAAGGAAGAGCAAGAAAGACCATAAAAGCTGTAAGCAGCAGGTCAGGCCCTTGCTGCTGAAGGTAATAAAGGGCTGGAACTCTCACATACTTCTGAAGGAGCGTAAGAGGGTCTCCTCTAGAGAAAGTTTGACAGCAACTGTTGTGAGCGAAGGCATAACTCAAGACCCACTCTAAACTTCAGGCACAGTCACGGGCTGCGGGGACAGGGAGGTGGGGGTGGGGAGGCGTAGGCGCCGCACAAAAGTAAACCCTCCACAGGATGCATTGACTGACTGGCTGTTCCTAAGGTTGTAGAAAAGGTATCTGCACGCAGGTATTCCTTTGTGTGGTGGGGAGGAAACCAGACCTTCTTGGTTAGGCTTGGCCATGCTGGTGACTCCAAATGGAGGCAGTTGGAGGTTGCGCACTGCTGGAACTCCCTTTCTGCGCTCCCAGGTCCTTCGCTGTGGGTCGGAGAGCAGAGACCCATAGAGCTGACCTTGAGGTGTAGCCTGGCCCACTTCTTCCTAGGAAAGACCTGCAGAGCTGGATCTCCACGGGTGACCTAGAATTATGAACTAGTTGTTCTACGCTGCTGAAAATTTGGGATGTTTGTCACACAGATCATTCCATAAGAAGGGTAACTCAGAGAGAGAAAGATAATTCAAAAAGGGTGAGACAGTAAAGTGATGTGGGAGAGTCTTCTGTTTGAGTTGATTTCATTGGCTAATAAAGAAACTGCCTGGCCCATTTGATAGACCGCCCCTTAGGTGGGTGGAGTAGACAGAACAGGAAGAGGAAGTGAGGTAGAAGGATCAGTAAGATGCCACACCTCTCCTAAGTGAGACAGACCACTGTGCCTCTCCTGAGAGAGAGGCCAGATGCGATGAAGCTCCAGCCCAAGATGGACGCACGCTAGAATCTACCTGGTAAGGCACCACTTTGTGGTGCTACACAGATTATTAGATATGGGTTAGTCAAGATGTGAGTAAGAGCCTGAAAATAATGGGCCAGGCAGTCTTTAAAAGAATACAATTTGTGTGATGTTATTTCGCGTGTAAAGCTAACCATGCGGGAGCCGAGCTGGGCGAAAAGCAGGCCCGCAGATACTCACTACAGTAGAGAGCCGGGAAGGAGAAGAACGAAGCAAATCCACAGAACAAGAACAATGTGCTTTTGTTTGGACTTGGTGGATTAACTGACAAGCCCTCCCTTTAAAGTTCTGTTGAGCTGTCTGCTCTTTGGGAAGTGAAATGGTCTGTGTGCTTCGATCATCATTGTGTCTTCGAGGCCTGGCACAGTACTTGACACACGGTAGACAGGCACCTAGTGTGAGAAATAGGGATATGTGAGGGGCTAGCGGGGCTCTGGTAGGAGGTGGGAAAACTATCTTAGAGACGGGAGCAACCCATCAGTACATGGTGATGGTTAAATGGTGGTGGCTGTGTATTCTGTAGGGAGGAATGAACGGACAGAGTCCCCAAGGGCTGTGAGATCAGAGGGTGGGGCCGTTAAAAGGACTTAAAGGCCAAAGACAGAGAAGAGGAGAAGAGGTGATGAGAAGCCAGGGGGAAGAGGGGTTCCAGGGAGGACATCAAAGAGCGTAAAATTGGAGGAAACAATCCTATGCCTCCTCCTCAAGGGAAGTTGATGGGAGCATAGCAGGAGATGCCTTCTACCACGTGTGAAATTTCTGTTACCATCAAATGGAAAATGCAGAGAGCTATTGGAAACGGAATAGAGAAATTAATGAGCTGTAGGCACAGGTCTCTGTTGATTTAGGACACAAATATAACCAAGTGCAAGCCAGCTTCCAACATCATTGCCAAGAAAGCGTATGAAACTAGAATGAACAAAAACCATTTTAAAAATAGAAAAAGAAATTTGACAAAGTCACCTTCCTAAAAATACTACTTTTTTTTTCCTTCGTTTTCCTTTGGAAACAAGGAAAGCAGATAAAGGGCAGTCTAGAAGTGGAAAATATATATTTCCTTCTGAGCCAAGTATTTTGAGAGAAGAGGTCCCTCAGATTTGCTTAACTATGGCCTGGATTCACACCAATGACAGCCTTTACAGACACCAGCAGGGTACCCAGAACCCCCAACAAAAACTAGAACTTAGATAACGAGTTGCTAAACAGACATAAGAATTGTTAGTGTAAAAGAACTTTGGGCTCTATTTTGGGTAAGGACAGTTTACTCGGCCAAATGAAGTAATTAGCCAGTGAGCGATTGCAGAGTCCAGGGGATTCGTTTGCTAGTGCAGGAGACAGGGCTCACTAGGTTTTGTGATAGACGCTAGAGAAACGTTTGCAAGGAACTGATAGGAACTGTCTTGGTGAGCGGCTGACTGGAGATATACATCCAGAGGACTCTGGGAAAGACTGTTGAAATAACAGTGAGAAAAATCTGCAGGATAATAAATACTGCCGGGAGTTAGAAATAGCAATAGTTTAAAGTTCAATTATAATGCAATTATTAGTAACTTAATAGAAGCCGGGAAGGAAACAAAACAGTCACCCTTTAGAAAGGATGGAGCGGAGGGCCCCAGAGAGTAATAGAAAAACGCCATTTGTTTTTTTGCTTCTTATCATTATAAATGATGGACTATCAAAGCAACAGCAAGCCCATTAATCAAGACTGTAAACAATTAAAATCTTTTTGCAGATCCGGGAAGGCATCAGAATTATCAGGACAGTGCCAGAAAGAGGGACATAAATTTCAGCCAGCCCTTTGGATCTGGGAAGTGTTTAGGCTACCCAGCCAAAAAGTCAGAGAGCAAAAAGTCTAAACTAAGCTGATAACGACTGATCATTAATTAGAACTGAAGCCAACTATCTCAGTCTAGAGAAATATCTTGGCTACTCAGCTAAGAGCCAGAAAGCCAAAGGTCCACGCTGGGTTCATGATAATTAATCATACGCAAAAGCCACTGCCCAGAAAATCCCGTTAGTGAAGGGCGCCTTTGAGATGAAGCAGCCCCCAGAACAGCTGGAGGGACACTCACTTCTGGGCAAAGTGAATAGAAGATGGGGAGGGGGGAGTCTTTTCAGCTTTGTTTAGATGTCCAAACCTAAGGAAGAAATCCCTGGAGTTAATCATGTACAAGTTCTGAAATTGGAAGACAGGCTGAGCATCTAGTGTCTTGAGTCAAAAGCAAGGGATTCTTATTTTTAATGAGAATACGGTCATTGAATAGCATTTGAACAGAAGGAATAGGTTGAGGGAGAGTAGGGGAACAGTAATGTAGATCATTTAAATAAAATGTGCCCAGAGGGGAATGAGACTCGGACCGCCTCCGAAGTCATTCATCGGGTGGAATATGAAAAATGACAGCGAGTGACTCTGGGAAGTGACTACATATGGGTAATTTAGAGAATTCGAGAACTGGATGGCATTTATAAACTCATGCATACTGATATTCAAATTCACTTCTGCATCTGTAAGAAAACATTTTCCCAATCTAACCAGAGAAGGCACTAAATGACTTTTATACACACATCCATTTTCCTCCTAACAATGCCATATTTCATGAATTCTAGACTGTATACTATTTTCACATTTTAATGTTTTTGAAGTCTGAATTCACCATGGTACAATTAGAAGCAGATTCCTTCCCTACCTCCTCTCCCTGCCCCCTCTTCCCCTTCTGAGGACAAAGTCTTGCTATGCTACCAAAGCTGACCTCCAACTTCTGGTTCAAGTGATTCCCCTGCCTGTCTCCCAAGCACCCGAAACTACAGGAGTGCAGCACGGCTCCTTGTGAAATCTGCATCATTGCTACTTGGAGTAATGGCATGTCACACGCTGTGCACCCCTATTCTAGTTATTATATGATATACTAAGAGGTCAGACCAGGTTGTAGCAGAGATACATAATGCAGTCAAGGTCAAATGGCAAGTTAGCACTATGCAGGGAAGAGACTGGCCGATGATTTAGGTAACTGAGAACAAAGAATGCAGCTGTCAGCCTCAGTTGGAATAGTGTTTTCTTCTAGCAAGGAGAGAGAGCGTGAGCATAAAAACCAGCCCCTTGCAAGGGCTCTGGTCCCACACAGCCAGTAGATCTGTTTCACAGCAGACATCAAGTTGTGAAGGATCCTGACCTTTATCTCATGGAGTCTGAAGTGCAGAAAGCTGAGGGTAAGCCGGAAGGCTACCGAGATACACGCGGCTAAACAGCTCCAACAAAGGTTAGCATGTGTCCAGACAGAAGAAACAGACTGTACCATCAGTGATCTGAGCTCTTTGCGTATTTTGGGATTTGTGAGCCTGTCAACACATCAAGCATGAAGAAAGCTGCTTTAGAGGAACCAGGAGAAGGTGTCCAGTTGAGCTTGGCTCCTTTCCCCCACACTCTGAAGCACAATTGTGCTAATGACTTATTAAACATCATAGCAACATAGAGCTAAGGTCCTCCATATTTCAGACATTCCAGACAAAATGTTGAAGCTTGGGCTAGTGAAAGGGCCATAGAGCAAAGGTTCTTGCCTTGTAAGCTTGGCATCCTGGGTTTGACCCACTCACATGAACATGGAAAGAGAGAGCCAACCTCACAAGGTTATTCTCTGATCTCCATGCACCCACCATGATGCATGTGCCTACCCACTCATCGTGCGCACACACAAAATGAAAAATAAAACTTTCAAAATGTTGAGGTTCTAGCACAGTGAACCTACCAAAGTTCACAACGCTAGTAAGGGCAGAAGCAAGACTTGTGCGCAATCTCTGTGGCTTCAGAGTTCATGCACTTAACTAATGTGCTTACACCATGATGCCTCTTCCAAGAGGACAGTCTTTGAAGAAGAAAGAATATTGATGATTCGCTCAGAGTAGGGAGAGAAGAGATGGAGGAGAATAGAGAGCGTTAATTTTAAGCAATCAGGGAACTACAGGTAAGGGAGACTCTCTGCCTCGAACTTTGAGGTCATCTCCAACCAAATGTGTTCATTTCATGAAGCCAACTTTGCAAATCATGGGATTGGTTTCCAAGCCCAGGCCTTCTATGCCCTGTATAAGTCTCAGAAATCTGAAAGATCAAGCTACTCAGTCCCTCAGTCCCTGGAGCTCAGACGGTGTGAAATAAACACTGTACCAACCTTGCCAGCCCCCAAAGATACATATTTTATTTCTGGAAATTTTATTAAAATCCTCAGTGTCTTAATTAATTAATTAATTGTGTAAATAAGGAATCATACAAATATCAGATTCAAATCTGAACTCTGATTTTCTGGAGAGAGAGAGAGAGAGAGAGAGAGAGAGAGAGTTTAGAGAGTCACATAATTTTAAAAGCTGTACAGCATAATTGTGAGGGCAAACTTTGAACATGTGTGATATTTCACAAATACCATTCTGATATATTTAGGGTGTGTTTACATATTTTAAAACACATTAGGGTAATTTCCATTGGGGGAAGATGTGGTTTTTTTCCAAAACCATGTAAATGATAATTTTGAATGTGTAAGTACATTCTTGGTTAAATAGAACATCATCATCACTTAATATATTACTGGAGATATACACAGACGTTGTTTATGTTTGTGTTTTATGTAAATTGCCTTTTAGTGGAGAAGAAATGTATACATGAAAATTAAACTTGCTATTTTTTAACATATTTTAGTTTATGTAGCTTGTTTATATTTCACAGAAAGTAAATGTGGAAAAGCAGTAGAAACTAGCATGTTGTATCAATCTTTCTAATAATTCAAGTTGAAAACCTTGACCTTGTTAATGTTTACAGACTCTGAGAGTATTTAGGAAGAGCAGATATCCTCCCATGTACCCTAAACACTATGTTCGATTGCGAACCTGTCTGTTCAATATTCCCTGAGTACAGTAATTATCGATTGGTTTCTTGGTTCATGGCACCTGTCCCCTTGTGATCTCATCCAGTCTTGTCTGTATTTGTTTCTTGTGGCTGCTGTGATAGCTTGGTTTAAACCAGCAAAAATGTTAGGTTGTAATACTTGAGGCTGGTTGAAACAATATGTCTTCTTTCTGGAGGCTTAGGGGATGTTTTAGTAAGTAAGACATTTAATTAACACTAAGATTTAGTGTAATGGTCTGTCCTGTCCCTTTAAAAGACAAGCTCCGCCCACTCCCCCCACTTTCCCCCCCCCTGCCTTTTCCCCCTGATGCAAGCAGATCTTCCTTCTGCTTTCAGCCTGAGCCCTTCCTCCTTTCCATCTCTCTCCTCCCCCTCTCTTTTTCTTTCTCTCTCTGCCTCTCTTCATCTCCCCTTTCCCCTCCATAAAACACTAAATAAATATCTAACCTCATTCTGCATGGTGTGCCTGTCTGTCTTGGTCTCTCACCTGCCATGGGGCTCCCTGCCTGGGACCAGGCTGCCTTCATGGCCTGAGGTCTCATGGTCTGCTGCCCACTGCCACCACTCAGGGACTTGGGCCTCAGGGAACCACAGCCTTTTATTTTTACTATTACACTTAGTTACTGTTCTATTTGTGCTAAAGAGTCACAATGTTAAAGGCAACTCACAAAAGAAAGCACTTAACTGAAGGCTTGCTTACAGTCTCAGAGGGTTAGTCCATTATTGTGGAAGGAAGCAGACAGGCGTGGTTCTGGAGCAGTAGCTGAGAGCTTTACATCCTAATCCACAGTTCATAGGCAGAGAGAGAGAGAGAGAGAGAGAGAGAGAGAGAGAGAGAGAGAGAGAGAGAGAGAGAGAGAGAGAGAGAGAGAGAGAGAGAGAGAGAGATTCATCTGGGCTTTAGAAATCTCAAAGCCCGCCCCCAGCTCCACCTCACCTCCAACAAGGCTCTGCCTTCTAATCCTCCCCAAAACAGTCAAACAGCTCACCAACTGGGGACTAAGTATGCAAATACAGGAGCCTACTGGGAGGTGGTTATTCTCACAAACCACCACAGGGTAGAATCTACTCCCTGTCCATTCCAGCTTCTCGTGGCCACACCACTTGGTCTGTGATTGCTTCATCTCCGTCTCCATCTCCACGGTCACATTCCGTCTTCCGTGGCCATCTGAAGAGCCTCCCCTGCCTTTCTCACTGGAGATTTGTGATGAAGTTTAAGGCCAGTCAGATAACCCGAGGCATGTCAGGACCTTTGCTATGCCCTGGATGTGCCACCTTCACAGGTGAGGAATCTGGGAGATAAGGTAGGGCAGGGTAAGGCTATGCGAGTGGCCCTCCTGGGGGAATGGTGTCTGTTTAGAGAGACAAAGAACAGGAGATCTCTTTCCACTATTTGAAGATGCATGAAGAAGGCACCATCTGCGAACCAGAACAAAGGGGTCTCACTGGGCACCATGTTTTTTAGTGCAACGCCTTTAACCCCTTGACTTTCCAAACTGTGGGAAATAAATACTGTGGTATAATCTGCCAAGTCTAAGGTGTTTTGTAACAGTAACCCAAACTGACTAAGATAATCCTTAATCACATCTACAAAATCTTATCCATAGAAGGTAACCTAGTGCTGTTTTTCTGTCAGATTATTAGCGGCTGCCCCTGGTATTTTAACTACCGTCTGCCTACGGTCTCTCGGCTCAGGTCACTGCCTGGTGAGATTTCTGGTCCCACTGGCACCAGCACGGTCACCAAATGTAGTTTTAATTAAGTTCCTACTGTTCTACTTACCAATAAAGACTCGGGTGTCAGATATTGAGGCGAAAACCTTTTTGGCCGGAAAAGAGTATCTCTTCAGTTGTTCCAAATCAAAACAGATCACAAAACTCCAAGTTCCTCCATACTCCTTCCTGTGTGTTTCTGTATCTGTTTTCCTGGCTCCTCTGTACTCTCTATGGCTAATTCCTGTCACCTAGTTTCTGGCTCTGCCTCCTGACCCAAGGGTGATTTCATTAACACAGTCCTGAGTTTCACAGTGTGATCAAATATTCCGAAACAACCTCGTTAGTTTTATTTTTCAATTTGGCACAGCCCAGAAGCATCAGAAAGGAAACCACCTTGCCAGGCAGGTTGGTCTTGTAGCATTCAGGGTTGACAACTGGATAAGACCTTTTGTTATAAAAGCACTAAACACTTCTTCACCAGAGGCCACATAGCGCTTTCTAGAACTGTGGGCACCGAGGGACAAGGAAGCTCCCAGCTCTGAGCTGATTTACAATGAAATAGGGTTTTGTATGAACCACTGACATAAACTATCACAGGTCAAACCATTTCCATCCATGTCTTCTTGTTTTTTAATGAACGTGTAAGATTGTAAAAGCCTGGGGCCAGAGACTAACAAAAACAATTTGAATTAAAATGAATTAGATATGGGAGGTAGATGAGAGCCACCTTTAAACACTTCCTACCGAAATGCATGCTTTCCCTTTTCTGTTCAGAAAGTGAAAATATTAGCTACAGCAGCAATTACCATCTATGGAGAACTTGTTTTTCCACGTGCATTTCAAGTGTTTGACACGTATAATCCCACTTAGCTCTCACCGTAGGCGCATCAGGTGGGTGCTCTTAGGTAGAAACCGGGGTGTTGGAACCTCCAGAGACTTGTTCAAGGCCCCACAGTGAGCGGCAGAACTGAGACTTCAGATCGGGTAGGGCTGGCTCCCAGACTCTGCGCTCTTAACCACTGTCCTGCATTCGTATGGGAAAGTGGAAAAGAGACCCAGATGGTGCTCGTGGACGGGGAAATGCCTTCCTGCGGAAGCAGGGCTGCCTGAATCACGGGGATGCTGGGCCAACCACTCGGTGCTCCTTCTCTGTGCTTGTTGAGCTGGGTTAAACAAGATGGGCCAAAATAAAATTCCACTGTTTCTGTTCTAGAATATTATCTGTTTCTGAGAGAAACAGATACATTTAAAATTCTTATTATATATGGACGCCTATGTGAAGAACTAAGCTCCTTCCTTATTTGTTTTATTTTGGATGATATTTTAACATCCTCTTTGGAGCACATAAGAGGTATGTGGTGTTGGGGTGGTGGTGGTGGTGGTGTGTGTGTGTGTGTGTATGAACGTTTGTATTGATTGCTCACTGCCTTATATATTAAGCTTAAAACTAGAGCTCCCTGTTTCAGATAGCTTAGCTCTCCAGTGTGAACTAGAGGTTCCCCTCTCTTCCTTTTTAGGAGCTGTACAGCCTAGTTTTGGACCAGTATATGAATGCTTATCCAACGTGTCTCCAGATGAGACAAAACCTCATGGGAACGTCTCACTTGGCAAAGACCACTGAACTTTGGGGACTGTGAAGAATACTGCTGGGATCACGCAGACTGCACATGCGGCCTGCACACATGGCCTGCACACGCGGCCTGCACACACGGCCTGCACACACAGCCTGCACATTCTTTTCTCTCTTGTAATATTGATGTTTTTTTGGTTTTTTGGGGGGCAGGTTTAGTGTCATATTGTCAATCATGTATGGAACAGATATGATTATTCCTGGAAGCCCATTTTTCCTCAAATATTTGCACTGAAAATTCTGCGGCTAGACTGAAGCACTTCCTCTTGAGCCCTGGGATTGAAGGCAGACCTATGTCGGACATTATGCCTTGACATAAGTGCTGAGGTTTGAAATTCAGGTCCTCAAAACTGTCACTTCATTAGCTGGGCCTGGTGGTGCAAACCTGTAGTCCTATCCCTCTACGGGTGTTGACCAGAAGATCAGGAGTTCAAAGTCATCTTCAGCTAAAGAGCCAGTTCAAGACCATCCTAGATTTCATGAGATTTGCCTCTAAATGAGTTAATAGATAAAAGAATGAATAAACAGGGGCTGGAGTGATGGCTCGGTGGGTAAGAGCACTTGTTTGGCAAACATGAGGACCTGAGTTCAGAACCCAGATCTGCACGCAAAGCCAGGTCTGGTCATGTGCTTCTGTAACTCCAGCACCAGAGAGGGTGAGGCAGAGACAGGAGGATTGCTAGGACTTGCTGGCCATCAGCTTAGCTTCAAGTTCAATGAGAGACCCTGCCTCAGAGGTAGAGAGTGACAGAGCAGGACTTCGTCATCCTCTGTGCGCCACCCCACACGTAAGTGTTCAAACACTGTACCCATATGTACCACACTCACTCACACATACACACTCATGAATTTTACATAGTGAATATCACTGGTGGACACTTGTTCATTCAGTAATTCATGTATGATTCCACATGCTAGGTACTGCTTTCTGTTCTGGAGAGGCTACGACAAGTAAACTAATGGCCATCCCAATCACCAGGTCACTCCCTAGAGCAGTGGCTCTCAACCTTTCTAGCGTTGTGACCCTTTAATACAGTCCTTCATGCTGTGGTGACCCACAACCATAAAATGATTTTCCTCGCTACTGTAGCTTTGAGACGGCCGTGAATTGTAATGTACGTATCTGCGTTGTCTGATGGTCTTAGGTGACTTCTGGGAAAGCGACCGTCGAAGTGCAACCCACAGGTTGAGAACCGCTGCATTAGAGCAACCGCTGAGACGGAGTATAAACTAGACCTACAATGGCTGCGGAAAGCTCTCCGCTAGCTAGTGGGCGGAAAGGCAACATCTAAGGACTGAGCCGTGAGGGTGGCCCTTCAGCAAGGACCAGGTGGTAAAGAAGACGGTGACATTGCAGATGGACTTAGAGAGATGGCTTTGTGGGAAGGCAACCAGGACAGTGAGGTGGCAATTGTGAAACCAAGTCCAAAAAAAAAAAAAAAAGCATTCAGAGGGAGGCAGCCTGCCCCAGGGAAGAGGGGCGGTCCCAGTGACAGGAAATGGCAGATTTAGCACCCTGAAGGCTCTCCGTGGCTTGTTAGTTTTAGTATGTATTTGGGCTGGAGCTGGAGACACAGAAAGGAATTCAGGAAAGTCTTAGGACATCAATTATAAACTATTCTAGGAAGCACTGCTTTGGCCAGGGGCAGAGTGGAGCTGTTAGGGAAAGAGGCTCACAGGAAGGATCTTTTTTTTTTTTTCTAATGCAATGAGAAACATTTTTAAGTTGCTTCTATTTTTGCTCTTTATTAAACTTTGCACCTAAATAAATCATCTTGCAGATATGTAATGATTCTAAAGGCGTTCTTGTGTTTGTTTTGACCCATAGTGTCTCTGTGAATAGATTTGCAAATTTGTTTGCTGAAGTAAGTGCCAGGAAGAGTTGAGCACACATCTCTAAAATGAAGAACCAGAACCCAGCAAGATGATTTGGTAAATACTGAAGAGTGGGAATAAAGCATAAATGTCAGTCTTCCTCTATCAAATTTGATTGGCCTGTACCACCATCTCATCTTAACAACACCACCTACAGTAACCTCTGCAAAGGAAGTGGGTTTCTGGTATAATGGGTTGAATGAAAATCTAGCCTTCTGCTGCTAACGACACTGACCGTGCCCACGAATTCACCAGTAGATGGCACCATGCTGTTTCCAGATGAGCTCATATAGAGACATGGTCAATGTGACTTTCAATTCCTGCATTTAAGTGCTGGTGGCAGATAAAAATAAACCCTCCAGGAATATGCTTTGCTACTTCAAAATCTGTACCTGGACTGTTAAATTTTGTAGTTGGGTTATTAAAGTATGTATCTATGTATTTAATTACACAGATACCTACGTTCTTAAGTTTGGTCCTTTCTTTCAATTAGAACTTGAAAGAGATGGAAATGGGACTGACCTACATGTAAGAGAGAAATATCCACAGGGTCTCGTGATTAAAATGTTTGTGAATGGGAGGTGGAGGCAAACCTGGGAGGAGCTGGGGGTGACTACACCAGGAGACATTTTATGTAATTCTCATTACATATGTGTATATATACACAGATGTTTACTATATATACATATATACGTATATTCTCACTCTATATACACTGTATATGTATATGTATCTCAACGCGCGCGCGCACACACACACACACACACACACACACATGTCTGTAAATACTGGGAAGTTGGGTTTCTCATTCATCCTCCTGAGAATCGCTCCCCTCTGCTGTAGTGTTCCGTGCACTGGAACACGGGCACGGAGTTTGCGCAATCAAATGCTGCACTTTCAGCTCCAGGGTGTTCAGATGGAAGGGACAAGAGCTGACCTAAGTACGCAGTGTGTTAAAACAACACTCAAAGGAACAAACAAACCATCCCGTGTGGGCAGCATATCCCAAGGGTGGACTACTCCTTGAGGTGTCCCAGGTAAACAGTGTCCCTGCTGTCATCTCATGACTCACATTTTCTGCACAACTGGCAGTCATTTTCATAATTTCCTGTGCCCATCATTCCACTGTAGTCCAGAGTTATGAACTGATATGCTTCAAGAACATCACTGTGAGAGGCTTACAGCCTAACAGCTTCGGAGGGCACTAACAGTTTCCGGAAGCAGCATGCAAGATTCGTTGTTGATCTGGAAGAGAGTGACCGCAGTCACAACTGTTTTCTGTCATGAATCTCTAGCATGTGTGGCTACACCATGGGATAAATGCAGTTGGCTAAACGGGTGCGTCTGTGCAGGCTGAGCTCTGCTATGGAAGAGCAAAGACACCTAAAGTTCCCTGGAACCAGAAGGCTGAGGTTTCAGGAAGAGACTTGCCTGGCTAGTTGGAAGGATTTCAAGATTCTGGTGTGTCTGATAGAGCATATACCTCTTCAGTGGGATTAGCGGTGAATTCCTGAAAACTAATGGCTACAAACTTCAAAGTGTATGCACAGAAAGCACTTACACGGCACATTTGGGATTCTCTCCCCCCCCCCATTTTTTTGGTTTTAGTTTTTGAGACAAGGTCTCACTATGTCACCCACATCATCCTTCAGCTCGTGATGTCCCTGCCTCAGATCCCAGAGAGCTGGAATTATAGGCCTTCATCACCATGCTCTCTCCTACCTGACTTCCCCACTGGTGGCCTTACAGGTGTCTTCTCTTTTTGTTGTTTGCTTTTGAGATGCTGGGGATCAAGCCCAAGGCCAGTAGTTGCAACACATCCCAGACCCTTCCTTTCTTCTTTAGGCAGTGGTCGACTCTGGACTTAGTGGCCCGTGCGTTGTGTCAGTGTAAGTCACCCAGTGACTCAGTGACCGCCCGGAGGATGACAACCCTGGGCTTCTTTCACGAAGCTTCGACTTCTCACTCTGCCGTCTAATTCTCTCTTCTGGATGGTCTGTTGGCATTGCAAATGCAGTATATGCCTGAGTGTACTGAATCATGCCTGTAGTGTCAGTATCAGGAGGGCTGAGACAAGAGAATAATGAGTTCAAGACCAGGCTGGGCTCTTTAGTGAGACCTTTCCCCACAAACAACCTTACAACAAGCAAATGTACTACAAGGGGAAACCATACTTCATTATTCCCTCCCCAAACCTGCTGCCTTTCGATGCTGGCTTTTTGTGTGCATGCACGTGAAGGATTCTGTATATTTGTCACTTAAGGAACTCAATTTCTGTGAGCTAAAGAGCATTACTGTAAAGCTGGTCCTCAAGGAGCCCTTGCTCAGTGTAGGACTGAGCACATTAGCCAGCATTGCTGCATCTGTGAGGACCTTGACTCCCCCAGACTCCTGCCTCCACCCTGCCATATATTCATTCCCTAAGGCTGCTGTAAAACATCACCATGAACTTAATAGCTTAAAAAACAATATAAGAAAGTGGAGGCAGGGGCATAAAAAGTTCAGTGCCAACTTGAGAGGCTACATAGTTAGATCGTGTCCCAGAAAGTTCAGACTCAAACTCAGACTAAACCAAACCAAACAAAACGATCAAGATAACCCCACTAACCCCCAACATGATCTATTGTTTTGAAGTTTTAGAGACGAGAATTGTGAAGTAGGGCATCATTTGCACTCCTTTGGGGACTTTCGGATAGAAGTCAGTGCCTTGCCTTGCTTTCCTGATGAAAGTGACCTTGCCTTATTGCTCCTCTCTCCATCTTCAAAGCCAGCAGTGAACACCTGACAATTTCGTTTTTCTTCTCTGACCTCTGACCTCTTCTGCTATGATCATCTATCTCCCCTGACAGTGCTGTTTCCCTCCCATAAGGATCTCCAGGACTGCAGTGGGCTGACCCTCTGTAATCTAGGGTAGCCGCTCTCCTTTAAGATGCTGGACTTGATCACAGCTACAGCGTTCTGTCATGTAAAGAAACATTTGCGTAGGTCCTCGGGGTTTGAAAATGGGCACCATTGGATACCGCATGTCAATACCTGGAGTCTTGAATTGTGTTTTGACTTCCTTACATAAGACGTAATCATCCAATATGTCTGTGACTATATAATATGATTAAATTTTGTTTAGTTTGAAACTTGACAAAACAGGGAAATAGGATATGTGGTCTTCAGTTTCTGTGCGTGTATTTGCAAGTATGTGCAAACAAGTATGTGCATGGGTGCATACATAAGGACGTTCACGTGTGTGGAGGATGAAAGATAATGTTAGAAGACGTCATTGATTGCTCTTTTTTATTTTATGAGGCAGGATCTCTTGGTGAATCTGGAGCTCACCATTCCAATTAATCTAGTAGCCAGCTTGCTCTGGGGGATCCCCTGTATCTGCCTCCTGAGCCCGGGGATGATGGATAGCTGCCACTCCCACCCAACTTTTACATGGATTCTGGTGGATCTGAATACACACACTATAAATAAATGACTAAATAAATAAATTTAAATAAAACATTATTGTTGTTGTTGTTGTTATGTGTGATGTATGTATGTGCCACAGTGCATGTGTGGGGGCAGAGGAGAACTTTAAGGAGTCCATTCTCTTGTTACACATTTGTGTGAATTTCAGAGATTCAACTTGGATTACCAGGCCATTGCTTCTATGTGCTGTCCCGTCCTGCTGACCCTCACTCAACTTTGGATTCAAATGTTTCTATTCCTTTTAAGAGTGAGCAAGTTTTCTCATGTTTTTCTGTCCCGCTGGGAATCCTTTTCTGATACATCCCTACTTGAAGGACTTTATATATTCAGCAGGTTAAGTCTCCATTGGTAAGTTATATTGTGAATAAACTTGTTTTCTTTTTTAACTTTCCCTGTAGTGTCTGAGTAAGAACAAAGGGTCAGATGGTTGAATCACACACACACACACACACACACACACACACACCCCACACACTAACTGGAGGTCTTATCCAGTATTAACCTCTACCAGTAGCTTAAAGGACAAAGTAATTTTGAGCACAGGTCCCAGTTTTCCATGTTGCCTGTGCTGTGGACCACACTGGGATGGAGGGTCTTGAAGCACAGTGTGTGAGATACATGTTGGTTTCTTCATCTATACGGCCCCAATCCATAACCTTATTTGTTCACTGATTTCAAAAGAGCAGCTCTATCGTGTTAAAAGCATCCCATAGGTAAGGTATTCCATTCATAAGCCCCCTTAGCCTGTTTGCCATGATGCCAGCCAGCATGCTTGCCAGACTGGGTTCACTTATACCACTTTTCATCTTCAAGCAGGAGAAAATGAATTACAGATCTGCTTTTCAGCTTTGTATTTTCTGATGTTCTTGATCAATACGTGAGGTAACAATCTAATGCGTTTTTCTTACGTGGGTAACCGTTACCCACAACCCAGTAACATTCATTAAATTTTATGAAATCTTTTTCGAATAGGCTGTAGTTTATTTGATAGTATTAGAAATATGTAGTGTTTTGAGACTTACTTTACGAATTAGTATGTGGTCAGGTTTTAAAATATTTTGATATGTTTTAGGAATGTTTGGAATATATTTAAAAGTGGCCAAGGATTTCTTTTTAACTGGCAAGTAAAATTTTGTGTCGTTATTATGTATAACATGAAGTTTTGAAATATACACACATTGGGAACAACATCAAACTAATTATGGGCATTTCTTCCTAGTCTTTGTGGTTTTTGTAAGAATACTCAGAATCTATTTAAACAGTTACCAAGTGCATGTAAACTTTTGTTAACCAGAGACATCATATATTGAATAGACCTCCCGAAGACTGAGATTTTTTTTTAACTGTTAGAGGCAGGTTGTTTTTAAGCACTTACTTGATTTCTGATCATGTGTATGTGTCGGTGTTGAGCACACACATGTGAGTGTGAATGCTTACAGAGGCCAGACGTACTGGAACTCTGTGGAGCTGGAGTTACAGAATGTAATGAAGCACCTGTGTATGGCAGTTTGAATGTGATTGGCCCCCAAGAAGAGGCACTATTAGGAGGCATGGCTCTGTTGGAGTGGGTAGGCCTTGTTGGAAGAGGCATGCCATTGTGGGGGTGGGCTTTTAGGCTTCCTATGCTCAGGGTACCCCCGAGTGTGTTAGTCCATTTCCAGTTGCCCCTGAGACAAGATGTAGGAACTCTTAACTCAGCATCGTGTCTGTCTGCACGCCTCCATCTCCCCGTCAAGATGATAATGGACTGAACCTCTGAAACTGAAAGTGAGCCACCCCATATAAACGTTTTCTATCTAAGAGTTGCCCTGGTCATGGTGTCTCTTCACAGCAATGAAAACCCTAACTAAGACACTGACCAAACTAGAAGTTAAACTTGGGTCTTCTACAAGAACAGTATGCATTCTTAAATACAAAGTCATCTCTCTAGCCTCTAGGAGACAGGTTTTTTTTTGTTTTTTTTTTCCCCCATAACTTCCTAATAGGTCAAGTTGATGGATTTGTTTGCTCTTCATTATATAATTTTTTGCAAAGATTTACCATATTCTTCACTTTTATGAGTAACTGAGGTGTGTGAGTTGAAATGTTTACTAATCTACTAATCCTGTGTGGCTCTATCGCTTTTTCTGAGCCTTTAAAGGCTTCCTTATTGAGTGTGTCCAAGCTCAGCACTGCTGCATACTTCTGGGGAGTTTCTTTCTAGGTAGTGACCTACTTCATCTTTATTTTTTTGTTTTATTTTATTTGTTTGGTTCTAACATACCTGAAACAAACTTCCTAAATATTTGTCTTTATACAACTCTGTTTTTTTTTCTCCTGTTGTCAACATTTCTGGGACCTTATGTTTTTAGTGTGCCTTTTGTGAAAAGAAGCCAGGACATTTTTGTAATTTTTTCCCTCATAAAACCTTCAGCCATTTCAATTTAATTTATTGTGATCACTGAATATATAAAATTTCGTTTATCATTAATATTTTCTTACTTTTTAAAATAGATGACTGAGTTCTTTTTATTATTGTTTTTATGTAAAAATTTCCACCTAGCAGATTGGAAGTATAGATACTTTTCTATATTTCAGTCCATACATGTAAAATATTCACCCGTAAAGCTGTTTGTCGGTCTTTTCAAACCACAACATTTAGAAAGATTTGAATATTAAACAAGAACGAAATGAGAACTTCTGAAGTTGATTTACACGTATCTCATCTGTTTCTGAGAGAGTCATTCTTAATTGCAGAAACAACTAGCAAAGGATGACAATCTAACTAAGCTGTGATCCTTGAAATCTGAGCTTTCTAATTAAGGAGTGAAACCATGTAACGCTACCTGCCTAATCACCCAAACCCTTAGACTGTGAGTCAGGCTGGGGCAACGGTCAGCCTGCAAGGGGCTGCTGAGATGCCTAATTCTTCAGTTTACTCCAAATCTGTCAAAAGATGAAAGAACTCCGGGGAAACCCAGACTGGTTGAGGAGAAGCTAATCAGATTAAATTGGAAACTATTGAGGGTCAATTGGGTAACACACACACACAAACACACACACACACACACACACACACACACCTGAAAACATCATTTGGTGGAAAAAAAATCTATGGATTTGAACCTTGTAGTTCATAAATAAAATAGTCACACGGTGAATTAGTTGCCTATTGTTCTCACTGTGCAGCGGGTTCATCATGAGCAGACAGCTTTATGGATGGATTTAGATTCTGAAGTCTGCCCGAGAGCATGAACAAGGAGTTTGCAGATGTGGCTATGTGGTGTTGGATAAGCTTACTTAGATTCCAAGTCTCAGTGGTGACACAGTATTAACAAGGCAATGCAAGTCCAGCGCACACAGCAGCATCTTACATAGATTAATATCTTAAAATAATCTATGGAAAGACTTTTCTCACCAAATAAAATAATGATAAATTAACTATAATCTTTTGAACTGTCATCATAAAATATTAAATTTTAAATTTATTTATTTTACTTATTTATTTGTTTTTTTTTTTTGTGTGTGTGTGTAAGCCCATGTGTGTCATGGTGCATGTGCACAGGTCAGAGGAAAACTTGTGGTTCTTCCCTTCTACCAGGTGAGACCCCAGAATCAAGCTCAGCTCTTCAAGATTGGTGGCAAGGGTCTCTACCTGCTGAGCCATTTCACCACAAAAGGCAATTTTATTCTATTACTTAATGTGCTGGCTGGCATTTAATGTCAACTTGACACACAACCAAGAGCTATCTGAAAGGAGGGACCCTCGGTTGAGAAAATGACTTCATAAGATCTGGCTGTAGGCATTTTTTAAATTAGTGATTGATGGAAGAGAGCCCAGCCTATTGTGAGTGTTTCTAGGTTCTATAAGAAAACAGACTGAGTACGTAAGAAGAAGCAAGCCAGTAAGCAGCACCCTTCCATGGCTCCTGCATCAGCTCCTGCTTCCAGGTTCCAAGTCCTCCCAAACTTGAGTTTCAGTATGGTGTTTAATTGCAGCAATAGAAACCTTAACTAAGACACTTAACTAATCTTTGATTTAGACAGGGTATTGTCATGCAGCCCAAGCAGGCTTTGAACTTGAGGTCTTCATGCTTGTGCCTCCCAAGTACTGGAATCACAGCCATATCTGCCATCACACCCAACTATGTTTTCTCCTAAAAACCACGGGGAGAACTCCACTAGATACAAGTTAAAAGGTGATCACAACATCACTGTTAGTGAATCAAGAACCCCATGTTCACTAATTATAAAGAGTATTGCTTGGATGAATGGCTTATTTTTCTTTCTTGTAATGAAATCTCTGAGGTCTAGCTATCCCATCAAGAAGTTCATTCAATTAACTTAAATTATGTAATGTGAAAATGAGTGATGGCTGGGAGTCTGACGGCTGGTATAATTCTGGTGAGAAATTATATTTCACACATTTGGTTTATTTTGTTAGAATTTTCTTGGTGCAATAAAAATAGTGTTTAACAGAAATTATTTCTTTCTAACCGCACACATACTGCCATAAATGACTCTTGCAAATCCCACACTCTGGGTGATGGTCACAAATCTCCCAGAAGGAAATTTTACTAGCAAAGCTGGGCTATCCCAGACCTGCTGGAAGAGAGAGGGAGAGAGAGAGAGTTGTTTGGCATGGCTGCAGATTTCAGATAGCAGAGTTAAAATAGCCAACAGTGAACGTTTCAGCTGTTTGGGTTGGAACACTTTCCAATTGCATCATAATCTTTTTTCCTAAAGCAGATTATATATATATATATATATATATATATATATATATGTATATATATACATATATATATATATGCATCATGACCAAGGTTTTATGAATGACTCATAGTACATACCTTTGTGGCCTGGCTGCTGAAGAGTCAGATCTAGACCTCAGTGTTTGAAGCATCCCATCCAAGTTACTCGGGTTCATGTTTTCTCTTAGGAAATTTCTGAAAAAAATCATGATACTATAATTATATAACAATTCCAACACTTTGCTATAGATCAGCAGGGACACAGGTGTCAGAAGACTGATCATATTCCCTCTTTCTCTTGTTAGTTTGTAAGATCTGGTCCTCAGTCACCTAGCATTCAACAAGAAAAGGAAGCCAGATGATTTGCTGGGGAAGAGCAGAGAGCTGTGCTTCTTCTCTACTGTCGTTTCTTTGTGTCACCAGCATGTGTTTTGCAAATCACGAAGGATGATGTTCAGAATGCCCGGGGCCCACAGTGTTGCTCAGATGTGTGACGCTCTTTCTCCACTAAACGCTAGTGAGCAATGGTACTGTACGAGAGGCAGGATGTTAACAAGGGTCTGGCTTGCTGCTGCTGCTGCTGCTGCTGCTGCTGCTGCTGCTGCTGCCGCCTTTACTTGCATCACCAGTAGGTAGGGAGGAGAGTGAAGTCAGTGTGTCTAAATACTGAAAGTTAGGCAGGGGCTGCTCAGGTGGCCCAGATGGTAACTGCCTGATGACCTGAGTTCAGTTCCTGGAGCCCACACAATGGAAGGAGAGAACCAACTTGGGATGCTGTCTCTCACCTCCATCTGCACACTGTGACACATGTGCACATGTAAGCATGCACACAATAAAATAAATACATGCAAACAAGACTAGAAATACATACACAGAAAAATTGACCCTCAATCTGTACCAATAAACCTAAGTCCATACCAGGTCTATATCACACCCCTTTAAAGAAAACAAACATTATAAACAATCATGTTTGAAATTTGGGTGCAGTTTCCTACAGATTGCTTCCTGCTGCTTGTTGGATGAAGTATTTTTAGGGTTCATGGGGGACTTTCGAGGAGTCTTGTTCCATCAAATCATATTTGATGGTTCTCATCTTCGGTGGAAATAAAAATTGAACCTCTTTTCTAAAGTAATTTATTCTTAAACTCAAATTCTGAAGTCAAGATACCTTTCAAACATATATGTTGGTTTAGCTTAGCAGTCTCAAGAATCAAATGTCTCTGCAGTTAAAAAACACAATAATACACATAATCGAGACTTTCTGTTTATATTCCATCTTTGCATGGTTTTTTCTCTATTACTTCTTAATATTTATTTTATCTTTAGTCCTTTAATCTATACTCTTTAGTCTGTTCTCTTTCTTCTCTCTCTCTCTCTCTCTCTCTCTCTCTCTCTCTCTCTCTCTCTCTCTATCATAAACCTATGTGCATTTATCCAACACTATGGCCCATTCAGAGGTCTCTTTTTTGTCTGAATCTCTTATTGTGTATCTGTAATCATTTTCTGACCAGGAATGCTTCTTAAAATGCTAAGTGGTATGGCTAGCATTAATGCTGCAGCTTTGCCTTTTGCCTTTGCCTTTTCCAATATGGCAGAGGTTCACCCACTTCCAGCTCTGTGAGCCATGTTCACCACCCCAGCTCCAGAAATGCAGCGGGTCCATGTCACCATTAAGCAACTTGTAGCACTCTGCCCACAAACCCCATTTAAACATTCTGCAGCAGGACCTCCCAAAAGAGCCAGAGCCATTCATGTCACCAGTTCAAGCCAGGAGTAGTCACTTAAAGAAACCTCACAGTTTTTGCTGCTGAGGCTTAGTCAAGAAGGCTTCTTTTAAAAGAGCCATGCCTCTGCTCACCACCAGCAAACAAAGCCAATTTGAAAATATGTGGCTACCAAAGGCTCCAGTTGACTCCTGTTTTTGTGGGTCTAGAAGCCTTTTTTCTCTTAAACTTTCTTAGGCCAAACATTCGGATGCCATTATGTAAACAGAGACTGTACTTTTGTTTTTCGGCTGCCCAGACCCTAATAATCACTTGAAACTACATTAATTATTATACTGTTTGGCCAATACACTCAGGTGTATTCCTAGCTAGCGCTAATATATTAAATTAGCCCATTTCTATTAATCTGTATATCACCATGAGGCTGTGGCTTACTGGTAAAGTTCTGGCATCTTTCTCCTTCATCAGCTACATGGCATCTCCTAATAGTGCCACTCTCTCTGAATTTGAGAGGGTAATTGCATTCAAACTACCAAATTCCAATCCCTGACACCCATATGTTTATAACATCATAATGTAAAATGCATTTAGTCCAACTTCAAAAGTCCCCATAGTCTACCACAGCCTTAACAAAAAGTCTCTTCTGAGATTCATGCAATCTCTTAACTGTGGTCACCTATAAAATCAAAACAAAATCAAAATCAAAAAACAGATCACATACTTCCAACATATAATGGCAAAGGATATGCATTATTGTTCCAAAACATAGGTAATAGGCTTTCTGTACCCCCATAATAGGTTTCTCTGCCAATGAAGTAAGACAAATCAAGCCAAATTGAAAAAGCAGAACAGGTTTGTTTGAGCAAAGCAACTCTCTGGTGGGTTCTCCAGTCCCAAGGATCAAGGCCAGAGAATCCACACACTGGAATTGAAGCAGGGAGATTATATAGACTGTAGGTAAGGGGTGATGATGTGTCTACCACAAGCTGGGTTTGTGCCCAAGTATGGTCAAAAGCTGGAATGCTTTGGCGGGGACTTGGGCTACTGGTGGCAACAGGGGAGGAAATTGAAATAATCATCAGGAATGTGGAACTGAGTTTTTTGGCACCTTTCTTTGTTGGAGATTCTCTGAGAGGGCAGGGTTTGGAGCGAGAGTGAGAAGCAGGAATGCGGCTTTCTGGATCATGCAGGAACAAGCTGGAGGTTCCAACCAAACAGTAGGGAAGGGAGCATAGTGAAGAGATACTGGACCAAAGCAAGACCAAAAACAAGCTGGGCAAACTCCAAACTCTGCTGATGTTGAAATGCTCTTCTGATCTCTAACTCCTTTCAGTTTTGTTGACTGTAACACATTTCTTTCTCCTGGGCTAGTTCCACTCCTTCTTAGCAGCTTTCCTGGGCAAGGATCCCAAGGCAATTCAGGCTTCAACTTCACAGCTTCACACAATGACCTTTCAACTAGGTCTCCATTCAGGGCCACCCATGACATACATGACTGGCCTCAGCAGCTTTCCTTAGCACAGAGGAATATTTCAGAACCACTTTCTTTTATCCTTCAAGCCAGAACCACAGGGCTGCTTACTGGGGCTGGAACATGGCCCCATCCTTCAGTTACATCTTCTCTAGATTTCTGTTTTAGATGGTTTAGATTGATGTTTTAGATGCCTAAGCTTGAAACTGGATTTGTAGACCAGATTTGCTTTGTACTAAGACATCTTTCAATTACATCTTTACCAGCTTTATGTTTTTGATGGTTTCCTTTGTTGCCTAAACTTAACTGTTTTGGAACTTGCTCTGTAGAAGAGACTGGCCTTAAACTTGGAGATTTGCCAGTCTCTGCCTCCTGAGCGCCGGGATTAAAAGTGTGCCCCACCACACCTGGCTCTAAGCTTTTCTTTAATTCCTTTCACAAGTCGGAAATTTAGTTGGGTGGGTTCATGCCTGAGGTCAATACTCCTATTCCACTGCTGAATCTGTTCATCTCCTTGAACACAGGACTTAACTCCATTCCACTTCCTGGTGCTCCTTTTCTCCTCAAATTTTAAATTTTGTATTTTTCAGTTTGCTCCTTTTCATTATACGTTTTCTTTAGAGTTAACACTAATAAACACATGACAGAGTCTATACTAGGCTGTTTTGAGAATTCCTTTGCCAACAGAATTAATACAGCCTCAGGCAGACTCTTCAGACAAGGGTAAAAAGCAGTCACAATTTTCACCAAAATGTTACAAGAATCATCTCCAGGCCACATATGAATATTTTTCTCCTCTGAAACCTCTTGAACCAGGCCCCCACAGCTCATCAAATCACACTCAGCACCAGTGTCTTCCATGCTTCTACTGCTTTATCCATTAAGCAACACAAAGAATTCAACTGCTTTTCTAATCCACAGTCCTAATGTCCACATTTCTTCAAACAAAAGCACGGTTAGGTCTATCACAGCAATACCCCAGTCACTGGTACCAACTTCTGTCTTAGGGTTTTGATTGCTGCGAAGAGACACCATGGTCATGACAACTCTCATGAAGGAAAACATTTCATTTGAGGTGGCAGCTCACAGTTTCAGAAGTTCAGTCCATTATCATCATGCTGGGACATGGCAGTGTGCAGCAGACATGGTGCTAGAGAGGTAGCTGAGAGTGCTACATCTTGATCCATGGGCAACAGGAAGTGAACACTGGGTGTGGCTTGAGCATATATGAGACCTGAAAGCCCATCTCCGCAGTGACAAACCTCCTCCAACAATGCCACACCTCCTAATAGTGCCACTCCCTATCAGTTTATGGGGGAAATTACATTCAAACTACCACATTCCTTAACTTTAAGTTTTTGTCACCTTATCCAAGTCAACCATTTATTGACAACCTAAGACATCATTTATTTCAAACTGTTCAGAATTTATTTAGGTAGGGGAGAAAGGGTCAATACCACCCACATTTTGACTAACACATTGTTTTATAAAGCCCATTGTATCAGTCTATATTCTGCTATAAAACCTATGAGAATAAATAACATAAAAAATGAGATTTGTGGGGGCTGGTGAGATGGCTCAGTGGTTAAGAGCACTGACTGCTCCTCCAGAGGACCTGGGTTCAATTCCCAGCACCCACCTGGCAGCTCACAGCTGTCTGTAACCCCAGTTACAGAGAATCTGACATTGTTATACCAATGCACATGAAATAAAGTTAATAAAGTTTAAAAAAAAAAGAAAAAAATGAGATTCGTTTTTGGCTCATGGTTCAGAGGTCAAGATCCTGTGTCTATCAGTGGCTCTTTTTCTTTTCTTTTTTAGCTCCTTGGTGACACAGTGGGATCACAAGCCAAGAGACAATGATGGAACACACGCGTGCACGTACACACACACACACACACACACACACACACACACCCAAGAGTACTTTTCTTCTTATTCTTATAAAGCTCTGGATTCACCATTGGTGGCCCAACCCATTGACCTTATCTAATCCTTTCAGCTTCCCAAAGGCCCCACCTCTAAACTTCACAATCAGGTCAACTTTCTCCACTGAGTTCCACATATGGGGATTCAATTTCAACACCCGAACCCTTGAAAAACACACATAACTGGACCCAGGCCACAATGCAGAAATCATAGTACTGAAAATCTTGAGGATTAAAAACAATCCTGCATGATCTCCTTTGCATAGGATTTGTGCATATGTGACCTTGGATTTATGATGAGTCCTCAGTAGCACAGGTACATAATGAAAGGGATGTCCCTGATCCTGGCAAAAATGAGTCGGCTATCTCTGTCTTGGTGGATTTGGGTAACTGAAGGGCACACGTTCGAGAATTGGTGGTGAGCCAAGTACGTTCAGGTCATTCTTTTCTGAGCCCAAGTGAGATCATAAAATTCAGGGTGAAGTCAAAAGTTGACCAGAGCTTGCCCTGTTTTCTTTTGGGAACTTGAGGGTGACAGCCCTAATGTTTGGTTCCAGTGTTGAGGAGGCAATCACCATGGCGGTGAAAGGCAGTCAGAAAAAAATATAGAATTATCATTTTGGAGGCTCTCTAAGGTCACATGTATGGGGTGGGAAGATTTAGGGGTTCCCCACACTGCATGAAAAATGGGGGACCACTGGTAGTTCTGACTGCAGAGTTGTCATAGTGTTGGTGGTTTACCCTGCACCTGTAAACAGGAAGTGACTGCTCCTCGCAAGCTTGAGCCCATGGTGCAGACAGGTTAGAGATGTCCATAGCACCTGTGACAGGTAGGACTCGCTCATGAGACATGTTTACACTTGGAGATAAAGTCAGCAACAGGCTTCTTCAGTGGCTTTTTTCCCAGAAGCCAGGTGAGACCCGTGACTGACAAGGGCCACTCTGGATCTTTGGGATCTGAAGAGGAAAAGGGTATTTCAGGTTCTCCTGCTGAGATGAACTTGGAGTAGGCAGAACAAATAGTGCCAAGGTAGCAGTCTTCTGGGAGAAGCATCTTCTAGACCCTTAATCAGCGACTTTAATTCTCAGCAAGAGCCTAACCCTCCTCATCAACACAGGCATGCTGACTGAGGGCAGGTGACAGTTCTAGAAACTAGATCTTATGTGAGAACGTTAGTGCCAATTTTTGACTTCTTTATTCAATGTTGTGATGCAGTTTTGTTCGGATCAGTGATAGAAACATTTTGATAACTTCCATACCTTAAAAGAAAGATATTTTTATGACTACTAAAACCACACAGGACTATGCATATGCCTGACATCAAAGTACCATGAACTATGTGTGGCAGACCACTTAATCATTTTCTGTCCTTTTACAAATGCTATTCATGTCCCAGTAAACTGATTTTATGACTCGCTGGATGTTTTGTGACCCACACCATGAAGACAAAGGTGGCTGAAACCATTGTCTCTTTGTGTCAAAGCTCCATGTGACGTCCTTCCCTGTCACTTCCTTTCATTAGCGCACTGGTTCTGAATTGCAAGAGTGGTCATGTATGAATACCAGCTCTATGGTATTAACAGTCGTAGTCAAAGTGTTTTCACTTGAATGTGATCAGAGCAAAACCCCGAGCCTGGCAGTGGTGCACACCTTTAATCCTAGCACTTGGGAGGCAGAGGCAGGGGAATCTCTGACCCACAGGTTTCTACGCTATGCCCATCTACAAGGCCCTAGCTGGGCTATTTAAAGTTGCTTGGTGGTGGTGGTGTATACTCTTAACCCCAGCACTCAGGAGGTAGAGGCAGGCAGATTTCTGAGTTCGAGGCCAGCCTGATCTACAGAATGAGTTTGAGGACAGCTAAGACTATATAGAGAAACCCTGTCTTGAAAAAACAAAACAACAACAAACCAACTAACCAACCAACCAAACTAACAAACAAACCAACCCTCCCAAAACAAACAAACAAACAAACAAAAATGAACAAACCCAAAAAACAACCAACCAACCAAACAAACAAAACCAACCCCAACAAACAAACAACAAACAAAAATCAACAAACCCAAAAAACAACCAACCAAACAAACAAAACCAACCCCAACTGTTGTAAGCCAAAAATTAAAGCATAGTCTCATGTGTTGGAGAGAGCAGAATTACATTATCTATTCTCCGCATTCTGCAACTCACCTTATACTTGGTTATAACTCTCTCATTCTTGTTTAGGATAATGTTTTTGATAGCCCTAAAGAAACATCTCCATACTTCAAAGGTCGAAGGCCTGTTTCCCTTGTTCATATCCTAAATCTCATGAAAGCATTCTGAGCAGCCATGCCTGAGTCCCTTGCTTGACCTTGCCTGATCTGCTCACAAATTCCAGGCAGGTAAAACATTCTGATTACTTTATTGGGTTCTCAGGCCTGTTGGCCATCAGAGGGACTGTGATTAATAGTCCCTACATATGGAATGGGGAAAGGAGGTTGCTATTATAACAGGGGACACATTTGTTCAGATCAGGAGTCAAATCAAAAGGGATAGAGGATAGATTGGAGGTGTAGAGGACAGGCCTATGTGCATATACATAAGTTACTATCAATAAATTAAAGTTAGTGACAGACGTGTGATAGTTTACAGTGTCTTAGACATATAAGCGGAGGTGCACGGCAAGTGAAGGATTTCTGAATTGTTGGGCTTTGGTTTCCTACACTGGAACAGCTTTGCAGAGAGCACCAAATGCTGAAGCTACTTTAATCCCAAATGAAGCAAAGGAGCCACATTGGATGCATGTGTGACGTCTCTTTTGTCTTTGAGTACACTGAAGTACAAGTACCTGGAAGAAGTGTAACTTAAGAGTGCTCCGAGAATGAATGGTTGAGCAAAGTAGAGGGCAGAGCATATAAGCCAGAGAGAATCCGAGGAATAGGAATGAGGGCTGGGAGTCAGCTGCCTGGGTCACTGATGAAAACAGCGCCATCCAGCCCTTCGCTGGCAGAGGACGTGACACTGGCTTCACTTTCCTTATTACCTGCCTGGCTGTGTACTTGTACCCAAGGTCTTTGACTAAGTCCTTCAAATGACTCACAGGTGTGTGCGAGCCAGGGCCAAGTGCACATTCTGTATCCCTGAGCCAGAGGAAACAGTTGACCTGCAAGGGAGGAAGTCAGGGCCTTTGCTTCATTGGTCCCTCCGGTTGCCCCAGAGCTAAACAAACACAGACTATTGGAGAAGGAAACACTTCTTTAAAAGTACTCTTGTTACCAACTGCATGGCAGCTTCTAGATTCTAGAACCTAGGCTTGCATGTGATTTGTAAAGTTTAAGGCGACTTAAATGTTCTGTGGGGGATGGGAAGGTTGGGGAGGTGACTGAGAAGACAGAAATGAAAACCCTCTGTCTTCTTTTTCCTCCAGAAACCTTTTCCCTACTAAAGAGTGAGGGCCACCGAGCAGCAACTTAGGATTTTTCCGGGGTCAGCTCACTTTTTCCTGCTGCTCTGAACTCTGTGGAAAGGCAGCCCCTCCGGGGGCCCTGGGAATGGGCTGGCCTCTCTTCAGTCTGCAAGCATTCAGAAGGACATGTCCCTTGCTGAGCAAGGGTGACGCTGGGGGAGAATCCATCTACTGTCAAGGAAGTTTCAATTAAATGTGGATGCCAATTAATTTAATTTATATTTCTTCATGAAAAATGTCATTTTATTATACATGCCCTGGAAGGACGCCAGGAGCCCAAGTTAATAAATTGCATCTTTACGGACATAACCTGGAATCGCAGACTAATCAGATACTTATTAGGTGCCCACCTGTGTTTGTGGCTCTATCCTGCAGAAATCCAACTGACACAGGTCTGTACAGAGGGCCTGTCCCTACACGGGCCATCATCTGGACCCCGCCCTTACTCACATCCACCTGTCTCCAGCTTTGGGGGTGTCTCTTGAGAGTGACAGAAACGGGAATAACCAGAGGCTCTTTTTAGGGCGTTATGAATGGGTCCATTTAACAAAGAAGGGAACGAGTGATGGGGAACTGTAGATAATCTTTTCAAACCAATCAGGGAATAGGCCTCCCCTGTTTCAGCAGGAGCTTCCTATGGCTCTACTATAGATTCAGGTCAGCTGATGGGGGTCCATAGTGCCCGCCAGTTATAGAGGTCCAACCCTATGCCAGGCTACATGGCTTTATTCTGGGTCTCTGCAGCAGTCCTTCAAGGGCGGCACTTTTCTTTAATTGCTTTTTCCTAAGAACTTTGTACATGAGCAGGGCCTTTGCCTTGTTCCCGTCCTCCCCTCCTCTCCCTCCAAATCTTCCGGCACCTCTTTTGTAAATTCTCCATTTCTTCTTTAAGTGTTATTGTTACATGCATATACAGCCTACAGAAGCCATTTCGCTTTGTGTGTGTGTGTGTGTGTGTGTGTGTGTGTGTGTGTATGTGTGTGGTCAAGCTGACCACTTGGGATTAGGCAGCTTAAGTGGGAGCTCACCCCTGAGGAAACTGATTCTTCCTCTCTCAGTGGTCATTGGCAACCAGTAGCTCTTCTCAGGGTGGGACCGTATGGGATTTCCCACGCCTACATTGCCTTGTGGACGGGGGCTGTCATTGTGCTGGGCTTGTTCAGAGGACCATATTGTTAAGAGCTCATGAATTCATTTCCCCCATCATGTCTAGGGGAAGGTGCCTACAGCAGATGTTCCAAACACCCAGCTCTTACAATTCTGCTTCATCTTCTGTGATATTCTATGCTAAGGGATTGCTTTATTCTACTCTCCTCATTTTAGAGAATTATCTTTTTAAAAAGGATTTATTTATTATGTATGCCTGCACACCAGAAGAAGGCACCAGATTTTATCATAAATGATTGTGAGCCACCATGTGGTTGCTGGGAATTGAACTCAAGACCTCTGGAAGAGTAGCCAGTGCTCTTAACCTCTGAGCCATCTCTCCAGCCCCAAGAATTATTTTCAGAAGGTACAGGGAAGTGAGCTGAAACGATCTTGCTCAACATCAAGAGAGGCACACGAAAACTCAGCCTTGCCAGAGTCACAATCAGGGTATCCATTCTGCTGGCCAGATTCACAATCAGCGTATCTGTTCTGCTGACCCGTTTCCCAGGGTCTTGGACAAGGGTCGTCAGTGTCTCCATGGAGGACGGGTTGATGATTTCCCATTTCTGAAGGCGCTGTTACAGAAAGCAGGCCTATTAAACCACGAAGCATTGATTGTACTACTTCAGCCATGGATGCCCACCCTGTCTCCTCTGGGTTCTTCATAGTCATGAAAGCCTGCTACTCACTCGCTCCATCACTCACACACTGGGTGCAGCCAGCCACTCATTCAGCACCTACTAGACACCCCGTATGCGCCAGCCACATAGTGCAAGAAGTAACAGTCATGAAGAAGGCAGGTGCCCCAACCCGGAATTACAGTGTGTAAGTAAGTGCTGTGGAATGACCAAGGGAAAACATTCATTTTGTCATTTATTCGGCCATCCATTTCCTTTCTGGCTATTTATGGAACCTCTACCATGTACTAGGCAACTGTAACATTTGTGGAAGCGAGGTGAGAACAGACATCAGTGCCACTGGCCTGAATCTGCCCCCTTGATCCTTTCCCTCCCATCCTTGTGTCCATCTTACGCCACGAGGGCCGCTCCTGTGTGTGTTTGGACACTATGGTCTGTGTGGACAGAGTTTACCACTTTCACCGAGAGCCTCTTGGAGCCAGGAAGTGGTTTCTGTGAGTGACAGCTGCAGTAAATGTTTGGCTGAGAAATGACCCAGAAAGGAGGTGGGATTTCCATGAACATGCAGTTTTGGTTCCGTCACTCTTCCTGAATCTGGGGCCGAGAACAGAGGACAGCAGGAGGGGTTTAGAAAATGGTCCTAAATTCAGCAGCATGACCACACCATGCCCAAGCTCCTTAGCCTCAAGCCTCTGTAGATGCTGGGAACCTCAGTCTGTGTTTCCCCAAGATCCCCAGGGTGTTCCCACACACTCTGCTTCAAGGGCACTGTGTCGAACCCCTGCTTTCTAGAGATGGCAAGACTAAGGCAGCCAGATATTCTGGGCGGGGGGAGTCTGTTCAATCAATCGTGAGGAATTGATTCTACAATTCCTCCATGGGAACCAGTGGCCAGGCTCCAAGAGTAAAACTTCCTATTTCTTGGGACCTTTCTATACTTAATGGTAAATGTGAGATATTGAAACTCTCAAAAGAAATCACTTTCAAACTACCTCAGGTGGACAAGGGTCTGGAAGATTTATAGTGAGTGACCCCAAAATTCCTTTAGGTCACCAGCCAAGGAGTTAAAGGAGAGTTGGTGATAACAAACCACTCCAGAAAAAGACTGGGTTAAAAGGATGGGTTAAAGAACCGTTTGTTGCTGTTTTGGCAGAAGAGACCATTAATAACAAAGAAGGTTCTGGACATTATGCAACCTGGGATTTAAAGGATCTAGAAAACTGGCCACAATGCCAAAGACGCTCCAAGTTTGCATAGATCTTCCAAGCTCCACATTTAATATTTTGTTATTTTTTTTTTTTAAATCTTGTTTCTGGGCCCATTGCAAATGAGTTCAGAAAAACTTTCTTAGTCAAAGCCAGTCTCCCTCCCCCAACTTTTAAAGGCATCCCTTGGAGTTTCTTCCTCTTTCTTTTGCATATTTTAGTTCTCAGCCCTCACCAGGTTGTCTTTTCTTTCTGCCTTATTGTGCTGGAAAGAATATGAGAGAGAGAGAGAGAGAGAGAGAGAGAGAGAGAGAGAGAGAGAGAGAGAGAGAGAGAGAGAGAGAGAAGAGCAAACAGAACAAGGTTTGATAAAGGAGAATACAGAACTGATTTATGATTTTAAAGAGAACGGACCTGGCAGTAGAACCCAATGGCAGAGGACACGCTCAGCATCCGTAAGGCCCTGTGTCCCGACAGTGGTGACACCAGAGAAACTGTGTGAAAAAACAGAATTGCGATTCTGTCATACAAGGTCCCTTTGCTCGGCTGCAATAATCAGCATGTTGCCTTTCCATGTTCCCCTTTTCTTCTCCCTTCTCTTCCCCTCACCCCCTTCCTGGTGTTTATTAAAGAAAACCCCAGGCATCATATCATGTAACTCATTTCCTATAGAAATTTCCTGAAGACCACAAGAGAGAATAGGCCGGGAAAGTGATTTCTTAAGATTGGGTTATTCACCAAGATAGGGATTTTTTGTTGTTGTTTGTTGTTGAAATGGTGTGTGTGTGTGCGCGCGCGTGC